>NW_025791391.1:0-234624 GCF_907164935.1 Osmia bicornis bicornis
AAATCTCTGAAAGATTCTATTTTCCAAAATTAGCGAGAACCATCCGTAAATACATCTCTCCATGTGACCACTGTCAACGGGTCAAAATCCCTACACAGGCAATTCAACGCGGATATGCAGACGAGTATTCCACACGCTTCCGTTAGAATTGGTTCCCTTGATTTTTATGGACCCTTGCCGACCGCGAAGAGGGGGGTATAAATATCTGGCGGTGTTTGAAGACGTATTCACAAAATATGTCAAATTATACCCGCACGGCGAGCAACAGCGAATGCGACATCAATCGGATAGTAAAGAATTAATCCCGGGGGCGGAAAGCCGCATCGTATAATAACGGATCATGGGACGCAATTCACATCAAAACGGTGGGGGGACGCGTTAAAAGAATTAGAAATTCGACACACGCTATCGTTCAATAGGCACCCCAAAGTAACCCGTAGAAAGGGTGAACCGCGAGATAGGGCGGCATGTTTCGAACGTAATTAAAAACAAACATTCCACCTGGTTAAAATGGGTTACAAACGATCGAGATGTTTTGCAACGAATTGCCACCACGACAGTACGGGATTCACTCCGTTTGAATTAATGAGAAGAAGCGCCAATCGACCATGGGAAAAATGGTTCGCCACTGACCCCATACCAGATGACCAGGGGACTCACCACCATACCAAGCTACAACTCGCTCGTGGCAATATGACGAACAAAAGCTGCGAAACGAATGGAACGCGCAAATCGCAGACGCGTCGCATATCCGTTCAAAGAAAATGACCTCGTACTCATCAAGGCAAACCCGGTATCCAATGCCGCGGATCGAGAGATCGCAAATTCTTCCATCGGTTTGAAGGGCCCTAGAAAATCACAAAAATCAAGGGACCGGCGACATATGAACTGCGTCACCCGGAAACGGGAGAGGTCAGGGCACAGTCCACGCCTCAAATTTGCGACCATACCGGCATCCCTTCTAGGAGGCGGCAGGCACCTAAGATCAATCTGGGAGGGGAGAGTATCGATCTCGCCTGATGACTGTGCAGAAGATCAAGGATCGAACATCCTGAAGTGGGGAGAGTCCCCCCCTGATGTAATCACGCGTCCGCGCCATCGATCAAGCTCAATTCATTAATCACTGGAATCAACAACCACGACATCGCAGAGAAATTCTAAGGGCACGCAAGCCTACGCATACTGCTTATGCATAATAAAGGCACCCAGACAGGAGTTGAATTGATTATCGGGCGCCCAAGGAACCATGAAACTCCGCACCATACGTTCAAGGGCCCTGGATAAAAACGAAAACTGGTGCAGCCACGGCGGGGGCGCCATACCCAAGTGACCGCCAAGAAGGTAAACGGCCGGATTCAGACCCCCCAAACGAGGGTTGGAGCAGCAGCAGGCGCAGCAACGCGCTAACAGACGTAGACGCCGCGCAGACGACCGGTGATAAAAACGGTGGATGCCTCAACATCACTGCGAACTCCTCAACGAAGAGGACCGGCCAGGGAGAGCATGACCCATCCACTTCCATGGCCACCACGAACACGGAAGAGGTGACGCCCACGAACAGCCTTGAGTATATGTTTTATTTTTTCTATTATCTGCCGATGCGCGGCGTATTTTGCAGACATTTCGTTCATTAGAATAAGTGAGTGTAAGAACGTGAGTGTATGTGAAATTAACAGAGATATTGTTTATTTCATTTTTTTTTGGGCCAAGCCAAAGATATTTATTTTTACCGATTTTTGTTACAAGCGAAAGTTATATTTTTTATATATATATTAAGTATAGTTCATTTTAGTTTCTTTTGGTATGCGTGTGTGAGTGAGTGTCGCGTTTCATTAGTACCTACCAACGCTCTTGATCCGAGAGGGGGGTATATGTAACCGTACATTCGTACAGTTACATAGTATAAAACAAGTAGTATAGATTTATTTCTTGGGAGATCGGAACTATAGCGATGGTATGTGCTATCCCTACTTATTTTTCTAAGTGGAGCCGCGTGCGCGGATCCCTCCTTCGAACGCCGGATCGAAGGAGATCAGGTGTCGATCCATCGATCGACACTCTGGTCCCAAACGACAAGCAGAAACGGGACGCTTTCACCTACGGCTCTCTTCCAAGAGACAACCGTCTAAAGATTGCGATCCAGCAAGTTGTGACTAGAGCCCGAGCTGGACACCTCCCTTTCATGAAGTAGTGGCCTTCTATCTTGGGACTCAGCACCCTCGAAAGATCGCCCTACACAGGCATATCCGAGACGACGTTTGACTCCTAGGGAAACATAGTCGAGCCATCCTCGTTTTGCTTGTGCTCTGGCAATTTTACATTGCAATTTGGAGGGCCGTGATCTCGCTCTTGGCAGTTCTTAATTTCTTCCTTGAGTACGCTTCGTACTCCAGGAAGAACGTTGACGGATTCCGGCAAATCCACGGTTATCGGATTCTCTTAAATACACGTATTTCAATCTGCAAAAGGAGTCGAGGGTCGGGACTTAGTGCGCGACCTCTCCATCCTTTGATGTGACTGAAATCGTGAAGTCAGTGCCCTGTCGATCTGAAGTTCGCAGGTGAAAACCTCGCTGAACCGGAAGTATCCTCGGAATCCACTGGCTCGCCATTCTGCGATTTAAGAGACGCGTAAAGTTAATATTTCGCTGCACGGTTAATAATTCAAACGTTCCTCTCTTGCCTGCGCGCTCCACGATCACGCGACCTTCGTGCGTCGTGATTTCGGTGTATGTTTCCGAAACAAATGGAAGCGAACAATAACTCGTCCTTGGCGAAAGACGTTTGAATCGTAGAACGACCAACGAAATTTTGTAACCGTTGTGTATATATTACTTTTCGCATTCCGAGCAGGGTCACGATTTGCGTTCGGATACTTTGCGTTATTCTTTTCATATATTTTCTCATATTTCTTAAAATGCGTTATTCAACCAGTCATTTTTCCGTATAAATGAAGACTGAGTTTTTGAGTCGTGTTAAGTCGTTCGACTGGTTGAGATTTTTCTTTACGTTATATTTTCTTATATTACTTTATATTCTATTATAATTATTCCGTGAGATTTTAAATGCGTTATTCACCAGTCATTTTTCCGTATTAAAAGAAGACTGAGTTTTTCGGGTCGCGTTAAAGTCGCTCGACTGGTTGAAATCTTTTTCTTTTGCGTTACCATTTTTTTTTATACACTTTCGATTCAGTGTGAATCCGATCTGCGTGCTTATTGACGATCAATCTAGTCAAGTTCGTTGTATATTATATTTACATAATCTGCGCGTCTATTGAACATCTATTAGATGAGAATTGCGTTCCGTTGAATTGTTGAACGCGTAAACTGCCATAATATTTGCGGTGCTACTACCACTCTGTGATCGGCTATTTCGCCATACTTCAATCACCCATCTTTTTGAATAAATCGATATTTTCTTTTTTGACACCGCAAAACTACGTCTCGTTACTGACTTCAGCGTTCCTTCTGCCTTCGCAACGCGCAGCGAACGCGAACCACTCCTTGAGACGCGTAGTGGAAATCGTACGCTCGATACTACCGCGGTATTTCTCATCCGCATAAGTAGCGAAAGACCTAAACGCTACGACACTTAATAACAATATCATTATTACCATATCTACATCAGATGTAATGTAATATACTGATTTAATCCCACAGACCAATGTACATATAATAACAGTTTCGTTATTACTATATCTATATTAGATATGTAATATACATTTAATAACCATATCATTATTACTATATATACATTAGATATAATGTAATATAATGATCCCTTCCACCGATCAATGACATATAATGGCAGTATCGTTATTACTATATCTACATTAGATATGTAATATACATTATAACATATCATTATTACCATATCTTACATCAGATGTAATGTAATATACTGATTTAAACCACAGATCAATGTACATTTAATAACAATACCATTATTACTATATCTACATCAGATGTAATTTAATATACCGATTTAATCCCACAGACCATGTACATTTAATAACGATATCATTATTATTATATCTACATCAGATGAAATTTAATATACTGATTTAATCCCACAGACCAATGTACATTGAATAACAATATCATTACTACTATATCTACATCAGATGTATGTAATATAGTGATTTATTCCCACAGACCAATGTACATTTAATAACAATATGATTATTACTATATCTTAATTAGATATAATGTAATATACTGATCACTTCCCACAGATCAATGCCAGATTGTAACATTATCGTCATTACTATATCTACATTAAATACGTAATCAACATTTCATAACAGTATCGTTATTACTATATCTACATTGGATCTACTGCAATATACTGATTCCTTCCCACAGATCAATGTACATATAATAACAGTATTGTTATTACTATATCTACATTAGATATGTAATATACATTTAATAACAATATCATTATTACTATATCTGCATCAGATGTAATGTAATATACTGATTTAATCCCACAGATCAATGTACATATAATACAGTTTCGTTATTACTATATCTACATTAGATATGTAATATACATTTAATAACAATATCATTATTACTATATCTACATCAGATGAAATTTAATATACTGATTTAATCCCACAGACCAATGTACATTTCATAAACAATACCATTATTACTATGGTATGGTTATTACGTTGGTACCGGAATGGTGCCGCGTTAAGTTTAGGCGAGCGGTTTATGACTGCTAACTAATTTAAATTTCTGGTCGAACGTTTTATGGCGGATTTAGCGACGTTGATTTTCCAGTAATATACTAATAAAATAATCTAAAGGTTCGAACGATGGTAGAAGTATTGTGATTGATTTGAAAGAAAATATATAAAGTTTTTGAAAGAAAATATATAAAGTTTTGAAAGAGAAGATCTAACGGTGAAGTTTGCCAAAAATTCTGGAGGCGACGATTATGATCTATTGTTATAACTATTGCTGATTTAACATGCCGGCCCCCTTGAACGGACACGTTCAACATAAATTCAATGATACAATCTTATCGACGCCGACACGGCTTAAATAATTAAAAAGAATTATAAACTATTCAAATGGGTTTCGTACTAGAACTAGAGTTGTCATGAATAAATGAATTATTATACTAGTTACAATGTTCGTATATCTATAAATATGTTTCACTATGCCTTGTGAGTGTTTTCTTATTTTTGTCAGTTTTGGAACTTCAGTCGATAGGGAGAGGGCACAACTTTTTTAATGCAACATTTGTATTCCCCTGTTTCGGTTTTCAAAGTGGCCACTCTGATGATGTTGTCTGGTCCAGGATGAACAGCGCTGATTCTTCCTAGTTTCCAATGTAGCGGCGGAATATTGTCCTCCTTTATGACAACTAGGGTTCCGAGTTTTATGTCATCATTGGAATTAGACTGCCATTTGCTGCGGACAGTCAGATGATGCAGATATTCCTTATACCATCTGCGCCAAAAGTGTTCACGCAGTTTTTGTGCGTGTTGCCAGGCCGATAGACGATTAGATGGTGTGTCTTCAAAGTTCATCTGTGGAAAGCTTGTTAGGGGACCACCAATTAGGAAATGGCCAGGAGTCAAAGGTTGTAAATCATTAGGATCAGACGACATAGGTGAAAGAGGACGAGAATTAAGTATGGCTTCAATTTCAATAACACAAGTTTCTAATTGCTCGAAAGTTAATAAATTATTTCCCACTGTGCGGATAAGGTGGTGTTTAAAGGACTTCACTGCCGCTTCCCATAAACCACCGAAATGAGGTGAACGTGGAGGAATAAAGCTCCACGCGATCTTTTGGTCGGTAAGAAAATTTTGTATTGTTTCTTTATGTTCATCTGATTGAAATAATTTATAAGCTCGACAAGTTCTCGGCTAGCGCCGACGAAATTTGTTGCATTGTCGGAGTGGATTGTTTTTGATAATCCTCGTCTGGAGAAAAGTCGCTTCAGACAAGCGAAAAAGGCTTCTGAAGTCAAATCGCTAGCCAATTCAAGATGTACTGCTTTGGTGGCCATGCATACGAAAATAGCGACATAAACCTTGAGTTTGTTGCGGTTTCTAAAACGTTTTTCTTTAATATATAAGGGCCACAGTAATCGACACCGACATTAAGAAAAGGGCGAGACAAAGACACGCGTTCTTGTGGAAGATCCCCCATTACATAGTCCACGCCTCGCGGTTTTGCACGAAAGCATTTTATACAGTTATGAATAATTTTTCGTGTGTTGTTTCGACCGTCCAGTGGCCAAAAAATATTCACGAACCGAATACAGGGTTGCTTGTGGTCCCGCATGTTTTAGTCTTTCATGCTCACTACGAATAATCAGTTGAGTTACGTGATGATCAGAAGGTAATAAACTTGATGTTTTTTCTCGTCTGTTAGTTCCGAATGACTCAACCTACCACCTACTCTAAGAATCCCGTGTTTGTCTAAAAAGGGCTTCAAAGGAATTAGACGACTTTTATCGGCTACTCTTCCCTTGAATTTTAGAGCTTGAATCTCTTTTGAAAACGCGTCATTCTGTGTAATTAGCATTATTATGTGATTAGCTTCTTCCATTTCAATTGCAGTGAGAGGGCCAATGCGTTTTTCTAATTTGTGTTTCACGTTGTAGATAAAACGTAAGACATATGCGAATACTCGTTTAAGAGTTTTAAACGAACCACAATCTTTTATGATATTTTTATCGATGATATTTGTTTTAATACATGCTGGAGAAGCAATGAGTGTACGTTTCTCAGGGACTTCACTATTATCAATTTTAATTGTTTCCGGCCAAAATTGTTCTTCGCGACAAGCCATTCAGGACCGTTTTTCCAGATTCTTGACTCTATAAATTCCTGCGGAGTTTGTCCTCGCGATATTAAGTCTGCATGATTATCTTGTGTGGGTACGTGTCGCCATTCACAATTCTTCGAGAGGGTTTGAACTTCAGCGACTCGATTTGACACAAATGTTTTAGCAGATGAGGCCTCTGTATTTAGCCAGTGAAGCGTTATCGTGGAATGTGACCAGAAGTAAATTCTATGAATCTTGATCTGAAGAGCTTGATTAGTTGCTGAATATAATCGTGCGAGTAGCAAGGCAGCGCATAGTTCTAAACGCGGGGAGCGTTACAGAATTTACAGGAGCGACTCTCGACTTTGAGCAAACTAACGAAATGCGACGGTGGCCCTGAGTGTCGATTGAAAGTAAATAAATGCATGCTCCGTACGCTGATTCACTTGCATCGCAGAACCCATGCAACTGAACTTCGACCGACTTAGGTGCGACAATTAATCTATCGAAGCTAATATTGCCTAAGAGTGGTAATTGCTCTTTAAATTTCAACCACATAGTCTGGATACTTAATGGAATTGACTCGTCCCATGATACTCCAGCCTTCCAAAGTAATTGTATCATTATTTTTGCCTTAACAATCACTGGACCTAACAGTCCTAATGGATCGAATAATTTTGCGACCTGTGACAGGATCGAGCGTTTGGTTACGACTTTCGAAAAATCTGACAAATTGACCTTATAAAATATCGTATCTTTGGGAGGATTCCAATGAATGCCCAATGTTTTGATTGCGGCGTTTGGGTCGAGCGGCAAGTGACCGCTTGACGAATTACCTGCGCCTTCAGGTATTAGCAAAGGGTCGTTAGAAGCCCATTTTCGAATAGGAAAGCCTCCCTTTTTTAAGAGAGTAATTAAATCGTCGCAAAGAAACGCTTCTTGACGAATGTTTGTACCTGTTAACAGGTCGTCAACATAAAAGTCCCTTGTTAACACGTTAGCTGCAATGGGATGATTGATTCCTTCATCTATGGCTAATTGATGAAGAGTTCGGATGGCGAGAAAAGGGGCGCTAGACGTACCGTATGTGATTGTGTTAAGAGTATATTCCCTTACGCTTTCATTGAAATTTTCCCGAAATAAAATTCGTTGATACGTAGCGTCATCTGGATATACTAATACTTGCCTATACATTTTTTCTATATCGGCTGTAATTGCGTATTGATGAGATCTAAATCGACTTAATATGCTAAACAAATCGTCCTGAATCGTTGGACCAACCATCAATGAATCATTCAACGATATGCCAGATGACGTTTTTGCGGAACCATCGAAGACGACACGAATTTTGGTAGTGACGCGATCTTCTTTTATTACTGCGTGATGGGGAAGATAAAAGCAAGAACTAGTAGTACTGTTGCCTTCCGATTACGACATATGGTTTAAGCTTTTATATTCAGATAAAAATTCGCAATAATTTTTCTTTAGTATAGGATCTTTCTGAAATTTTTTCTCTAACATTTGAAAACGACGAAGAGCTATTGTACGAGATTCTCCTAATTTTCCTTTTTTGTCATTGAATGGCAACCTGACAATGTAGCGACCTTCAGAGTTACGCTGAGTGTTGTCCTTGAAATAAGATTCACATGCTTGTTCCTCTGGAGATAATAACTTTACGGATGGAATTTCCTCTATTTCCCAAAACTGTTTAAGATTTGCGTCTAATGGAGTCGAATGCATTGTTAGACAACATTGAATTTCCTCCTTGGGGGAGGATCCATTTATCTCTCCCGCAACAATCCAGCCTAATTGGGTTTTTTGCAACAATACATCGGGAAGATTAGCTAAAGAAATTTGTCCTACGCATAATAACTTATAGAACAATTTGACTCCAATGAGAAGATCGATCTCAGACGACTTGTGAAACTCAGGATCAGCTAATGTTATGTTTTTCGGAATATCAAACTTTGCACGATTAACTTTAATTGATGGCATGGCTTTTGTAATTCGATTTAAGACGAGAAATTCCAAATCTTTTGAATATTACTAAATCGTGATTTTAATCTTCCTGATACTGAATGCTTTATCTCTGTCGAAATATTTTCAAACACCCGAGACCGAAATGTGTACTGATTTTCTAGGTAAATTCAAAAATAATGCTACGTTATCAGTTATAAAATTCGCCTGTGATCCAGCATCCAAAAATGCTCGACAAGTTTTGATTTTTCCTTGAGTATTCATTAAATCCACAACGGCAGTAGCTAGCAGGCCTTCTGACGAAACTTGAGCATGTAAATTAACAACAGATTGCTTTGCTGGAGCTGAATCTGGATTACTAGTACCTTCGTGAGGCTTTTTCTCGAAATGTAACAGAACATTGTGTTTTTTATGGCAAGTACGACATGGAGATGCTGTACAGTCAATTACGCGATGATTTGAACGTAAACAATTTATGCAAAGAGCGGCCTTTTTTGCCGCTTCGAAACGTTCCATTGGAGACAATTTTTAAAGATTCACAATAATAAATCGCATGTTCTCCTTACAGTGAGGACACAATTTTTGTGGTGGACGAAATGAATGCTTGTGCGCGATTCTTAAAACGAGGATGCGACAGTTTTGATTCCGACGGAGGTTGAGGTTTAATCGAGCTCTGATGCGCTTTTGCATCTTCAAATTGTGCGCGACGTTGTAGAAAATTCAACAATTCTTTAAAGGTGGGAGTAACAGATTCACAACTAGAATCTTCCCTTTTTTCGAGAAGGGACGAAGTTAATTTTTGTTTTAATTACCTCAATTAATAAGGTATCCCAGTGGTCAACGGGTTTCCTTTAAAGCTTCGAGTGCTCGCACATGCTTATGAATTTGATCGAGAAATAAGCGAACGGAAAAATTCTTTTGAGATACACTGCAGATCCAATAGAGCTTTAACATGTGTTTGGCGAATGATTTTACGGTTGTCATATCGTTCTTTTAGCAAACCCCAAGCAACCCGGTAGTTTTCGCCTGACAATTCAATTGACGCGAGGACCTCTGCGGCTTCATCCTTTAAACAACCCTTTAAGTGATACAATTTTTCGATGTCCGGAATGTTTGCATCATCATCAACAAGTGATTTAAACAAATCATGGAACCCTAACCAGGATTCATAAGAACCACTAAAGGGCGGCAAATTTACTCGCGGGAGGGACCTTTTAGAAGTTTGAAAGATTCCTGTTGGAGATTCGCGGATCCCGCTCTGCAAGAACGTTGAAGGAATAGTTTCGGTTAGATAATTCGTTGGAGATGAAGCTTCTTTCATGAACGACGTGGCTTTACCATACGCGGTATAATAAATTTCTTCATATTCTGTACAAGTATCCGCAATGCTAGAATCATCCACAAGCGCTTCTAAGTCTGTATAATTTTTTCCAAACTCTACGAACTCCCTATCAATGTCTTGCATTCTCTTCTCCAGACTAGGAAAATCCCGTTCCGCGACATATCCATCGACAATTTAACGAAATTAGTTATTTTTCTTTTGAACCGGCTATTTTTGCCCTTTAGTTTTTGTATGCTTCCAGCCATTTCAATACTTTCGACAATATATTACCTCGAGCACTTAGATTGTTGTGGCGTCAAATGAGGATATGGAATATTGAATGGAATTAATTGGTGGTACAATAACTTGCCTACCTTGGCGATGAACTTTGAATTGATATCCTGGGCGCTTGTGACAACGTTGATTCCTTGGATTGGTTGTGGATTCTTCTTCGATGCGTGATGAAACGGATAATTCGGTGGATATCTGAATTGCCGAATCTCGATCCTCTTCCTCCCTGCTATGTAGTTGACCCTCGATATGTAAGGAAACGAATCTTCCTTGGATTCTCTTCCTTATGGTCTAATGCCCTTTGCGATGAGAGCCTCTGCTTGGTCCAGTTACAGAGGGATGTTTGCTTCGATCACCAACGAGTAGTGGTATGGTGATTTATTCCAAATTTGTTTAAAAGTGAAACATTCACGACAATTTGAAACTTCACGTTTGATTTAATTTTTGACGACAACGAAAATGTTCTGCAGTCACTTGTGACTCAGTACGACAATTGCCATAAAGCACGACACTTGCTATAGGCACGATAGTTTTGGTATATTGTATGTTCGATATTCACTCCCGAATCACTTTGATAACTCTTTTCGACAATACCGAATATTCACAGATGCGCGTATCCGGCTCGAAGGACCATGTTAATTCATCACGTTTGGTTTAACGCGAAGTTGGGTAGCTTAATGTTAGTGGTATTAACTCCCAAATGATTAACAAATTATAAGAGTTAAACATATGTTGTCTTTAATTTTAATACATATGTGACTCGGAAGATAGAAACTTTATTTTTATAATACAATTATTCGTTTGACTCGTCAGATATATCAATCTGTTCGATGAATATAGTTGTTCTTCGAGATGGTTCTGAATTATAATGTAGTTGTTCTACGAGAGTGTTCTGAACTATAATGTCTTGTTCTACGAGAGTGTTCTGAACTATAATGTCTGATTGGGAAACTTGCTTCCTGTTTTTATGTTCTGGTCAGGAGTACAAATTTCGGGCGAAGCATTCCTATTGGCTTGAATTTAATGGAGGTGGAAGTTGGTGAAAATTGTCGCGTGGAAAGGGCGAAAATACGAAGCCTACGTAGCTGGTTTTTCCAAGTTCCAGGTATGTAAGGTGACGTTGGTACCGGAATGGTGCCGTTAAGTTTAGGCGAGCGGTTTATGACTGCTAACTAATTTAAATTTCTGTCGAACGTTTTATGGCGGATTTAGCGACGTTGATTTCCAGTAATATACTAATAAAATAATCTAAAGGTTCGACGATGGTAGATGTATTGTGATTGATTTGAAAGAAAATATATAAAGTTTTGAAAGAAAATATATAAAGTTTTGAAAGAGAAAGATCTAACGGTAAAGTTTGCCAAAAATTCTGGAGGCGACGATTATGATCTATTGTTATAACTATTGCTGATTTAACATCTACATTAGATATAATGTAATATAATGATCCCTTCCCACCGATCAATGTACATATAATGGCAGTATCGTCATTACTATATCTACGTTAGGTATGTAATATACATTTAATAACAATATCATTATTACTATATCTACATTAGATGTAATGTAATATACTGATTCATTCCCACAGACCAATGTACATTTAATAACAATATCACTATTACTATATCTTCATTAGATATAATGTAATATACTGATCACTTCCCACAGATCAATGCACAGACTGTAACATTATCGTCAATACTATATCTACATTAGATACGTAATATACACTTAATGACAGTATCGTTATTACTTTATCTACATTAGACCTACTGCAATATACTGATTCCTTCCCACAGATCAATGTACATATAATAACAGTTTCGTTATTACTATATCTACATTAGATATGTAATATACATTTAATAACAATATCATTATTACTATATGTACATTAGATATAATGGAATATAATGATCCCTTCCCACCGATCAATGTACATATAATGGCAGTATCGTTGTTACTATATCTACATTAGATATGTAATATACATTTAATAACAATACCATTATTACTATATCTACATCAGATGAAATTTAATATACTGATTTAATCCCACAGACTAATGTACAGGGTGTAAAAAAATTAAATGTCACGACCTATATGGGGTGATTCTACACCTCTGGATCGGTGGAGATCTGTCAAAAAAAGCGACCGCAAAATTGACCTTGACCCCTAAATTCAAGGTCAAACTTTTTTATTGGCTTATCGTATAGTGCTCATCGAGGGGATAAAAAGTCTGAAAGGAACCATGTGCCGGAAATCAACCCTTCTCCTAGAAAAAAGCCGTCAAACTTTCCATATACCATTGTCACGTCCTGTGACGCATTCTTTAAAACTTCTATTTCTCCACCCAAACTCTTTAAGCCGCTATTTCGCCACCGAAACTCTTTAAACTTACATTTCGCGATACAAATTCTTTGAACTTCTATAGCACCATCCAAATTCATCGCTCCGCAAAAATTCTGAGTGAGCAACTCAGCCGGGTCGTCGTACGGCGAGAACGCTGACGATCCGGACGAGGTGGTTCACCCGAATTGCCAAATCAAAAGTCGACCTCATTAATCAATATATAATAACGAGACAAAACCGCCCGCGTACAGACCAACTATAGTACAGAACCCGTATCAGATCAAATTTAGTGCAGACTCAAAAGTCATCGCGACCCGATCACTTCCGTGAAATTCGTTCAGAATCGGCCAGTCCGTTAACGCGAATCCGGATTTTATTCTAACACGCGTACAAAATCCGCAAAATACGACTCTGCTACGGGACCCAGAGCAACTCGTCATTTGTAAAGCACGCGCAAGTTAAGAACTGTACGTAAGACCAATAAACATTTGTTGTGCTCGGAAGTGTGTGAACTTCAATTAAACGTCTACCCTACTGTCTACATTCACCAGGACGACTTATTTCTACAGGTATCCTCGCCCAGCGAAAGGTAAGTAAGAACCCCTACCTAGCTAACAACTTAGATACAAATCATACAAAAAAGTACGCGGAGAACTCAGTGAGAGGGAGAACTTCGCGACATTACAGTGGTTCCGATACGAATCGAACGCCAACAGGCACTACTAACGTGTAATATAGGGTAGACTCATAAAAAAATCTAACTCGAGAATATAAATCTTTGTCTGCAACTTCAACAAAAATTCAAGAAATTCACTTTCGAATCAATTTCAATATACAACATTATCAATTCATTGAGATACTGCTACAAAGTAGACATAAAATTCACCTAAACATAAAATTAACTCATTTATTCACTAAATAATTACAAATAATGAAACTTTCAAGTGAATATAAGAATTTTAAGCCAACGGATAACAAAAATATTAAGGACGAAAATAGATTAACAAGAAGCAGGACACAAGAAAATCCTGAACTCAAAAGTATTGTAGAAGATCGTAATCACGCATCAGCCTTTTTACAAAGCCGTAAAACACCGCGTTCACCAACAGAACGAAGAACATTTGACTTCACACCAAAAGCTACAACCGAGGTATCAAACGCGAATACAGAATTAGGTGCAATACCCAAACAAAAACGTAAAGAATCTAACCATAAACACTAACCAAACCGATAACGGAGGTGCCAGTTGGCAAGATAAAGACATAGGATTTACAATCAATCCAAGTAATTCAGCTAATAAAAACAAACAAACAGGAACTTTCACTTCCCCACTAATCCGAATAAGCCCCCAAGATAATAGAAACACTACCGAAACATTAACGAAACAATAAACAACAGTTACAAAACGACATATCCCTACTCGAAATTGAAGGAATTACAGAACAGCCAAGCCTAATAGGAAATCTGGACGGAGAAAGTAGCGAAGGAAATTTAACACTCATCTGTGGAAGTCCGGGAAATAAAATGACAAACCAGCAAAATCAAATCCAACCTCTTCGATTACCCTACATACGTAGCAAATTTAATACCAGAATTCGATGGGAAAAACATTTCGGTCATAGAATACATTGAAAAATTAAAGCATGCTAAAAACATTATAACACCCGTAGATGAACCAGGTCTAATCCCGATTCTAAAAATTAAATTAAAGGAGAAGTATACAAGGCACTAATAAATTCACCGATAAATAACGTAAATGATTTTATTCAAGCAATAAGGTTATTATTCCCATCTACCGAAAACATACACAGTTTATATGGAAAATTAACGGAATTGACACAAAAACCAGACGAAACAGTACTCAGCTACGGGAATAGATTACAGGAACTAGTAATACAAATTAAAGAATTAAAAAGAATGGAAACAGGCATAAATCAACAAATCATACAGGACTTTGACAGGACGATAAAAAACGACGCAGAAAGCAGGAAATTAGAATAGAGTTAAAGCAGAAAGACGATTTAAACGTCCTTATACAAGAGGCCATCGACATCGAATCGAGGTTAAAGAAACAAAACATACTGAGAGGCGACTCAGCTAGTGTACTATGCAGTCTCGAGAAATATGACACAAACCCAGTAACATACACGTGTCAAATATTGCAGAGAGCCAAACCACGAAGCATTATTTTGTAATAACGCGGCATGTGTATACTGTAAAAACAGAGACCACGTATCATACGATTGCAAATTCACCAGAAACAAGATATGAGCTTATTTGCAAATATTGTAACACCCAGAGACATTCCATCGACGCATGTAAAATGAATAGATCAAAGGGAAATTATTGCCAATATTGCCAAGTAATGGGCCATACAGTCAGCCAATGCCCATTTATAATTGAATATGAAACATGCTGGAAGTGCAAAGGAAGTGGTCACGATCCAAACACCTGCACAAGATTCCCAAAGATTACAGAACTCTGCGAATCTGTAATAGTAGGTACCATACAGCTGAAAATTGCCCAACACCTATGTGCCCACTTTGCAGGAAATTGGGCCATACTACAAAACACTGTCCGTTAATGAAAGACAATGGTCTGCAATTAATCATGTGCACAAACTGCAACGAAGAAGGCCATGACGCAGAAGAATGCGAAGGGGCAAGAGTTTTCCAAACAAGGACACACCCAATTAAATACCAAAATCGCAACCAATTGGGTCCACTCGTCAGGAGACTACGACGAATTGAGAAACCCTCAACGTAGGTCAAATAACTCGTATGGAGACAATCACAATTTCACCATAATAATAATAACTTCCAGAGAAAATATAAATACAATGAAAATTTTAACGGCAATAATCACTTCAGAAATAATAATAGCAATGGAAATTTTAACAGCAATAACTACCCCAGAAATAATAATAGCAATAAAGATAACCCGAGACACATGAACGAACCGCGAAAATTTTGTGACTATTGTAAAACCCCAAATCATACAATAAAGGAGTGTAGAAAACTGAAAGCCATTGAACTACGAGCTCAAAAAAGAGATATTTGTTCCTATTGCGAGGAACCAGGACACCAAATAGACGCATGTAGGAAACTTAAAAGCTTGGAGAACAGCGCCGAAAAATTCTGCAACCTTTGCAAAAGTACGAATCACACAACAGAGGAATGCTACAGAAATCAGAATCATCAACAGCACAGGGCGGGAAACGAATAGATTCTTCCTGGAGGGAGCGCCAGGAAGAAGTAACGATGAAGCCGCTCGAAACATATAAAATTAACGACAATACAAAACCGAATGAATCAGAACAAGGAAAAACCTCCTGAAACAAAACTACCCGACAATCGAAACATAAACAAAAAAAAGATATCAACAAGAATGGCAATGTATTCACTGAGACCTGGAAAATCTATTGCAATACATCACAATAGAAAACCCTTACACAAGAGGGGAATGCAACCTACTCATCGATAGCGGTGCACAATTAAATATCATAAAAAAGGACCAGATACCAGCAAACGCAATACTAGAAGATAGGAAAATACTACTTTCAGGCATTACAGATAAACCATTACAAACTCTAGGAGCAACAAAAATACCCATAAATTACCAATATTTTGACTTTCACGTAGCACCAGAAGACTTTCAATACCTTACGACGGAATATTAGGCATAAAAGTACTCCTCGAACAAAAATTAAGACTAGACGAAGGATACGTAGAAATAAATAACGGAAAATTTGAATTAAGGTCAGGAGAAGCAATACAAATCACAGATTATCTTCACAAACAGTCGAAACAGTTAAATCGGAATTAACAGATGAGCAGAAATGCTTCATCAACAAGATATTACAGGGCACGACACATGCTAATGACACACTTACAACCGTACATACAGACTCGGAAACACTGCAACAAACAGGAATCAAACGAAACTCGAGCGACATTGACAATGCAAACAAGACCTTCCGCAACCGGATAATATGACAGGAGACCAGACGATAGCTTCAATAACGATATACTACATTTATTAAACATAGTGGACAAATTAAATAACGAACCAAGTAACTGTAACAATAAATACGGAACAGACGACGTCAGCAAATCTCGAAGAACATTTAGAAACGGACAACAAATACGCAGGACAGATAATAAACAGTATAAATACAGTACTCGACAGCCACGAAGGAAAGTGCGAATAGAGTCGTACGACTACACAACATTGCTAACAAAAGTAGATGAAAAATACAAGCATCAAATTCAAAAACGAAACTGACCTTTAGAAAACAAAATATAACTATGCAGCATACGATGTAGAAGACATATTGGAAGGATTTCAGGAAACAGGAAACCTACCAGAAATAGACGAAAGCGAAATATTAGAAGTAGGAAAAATCAGTTTTACAGAAAACAAGGAAAATGGTACTGTGACGAAAAGCAAAGAAACGGAAAATCGGCGGGATAAACTTTTAGAAAAAATTCGGCTAGGAAAACCTATCCGAAGATAAGGAAGCCATAATGAGAGAATTGATCGAAGAAAATATGACATATTTTGGTTAGAAGGAGATAAAATAGAGTCCTACAATACGGAACAACATGAAATTAACCTAACGGACGAGAAACCCGTATATGTAAAATAATTTCCCTTGCCACATAAATTAAAAGAAACTGCGGTACAAGAAACGGAAAAATTAATCGCAAAACGGTTTTGTCAGACACTCAAAAAGTGCTTTTAACGCCCCAACTTGGGTAGTCAAAAAGAAGGAAACAGCCGAGGGAAAGAAAAGATGGAGACTGGTAATAGACTACAGAAAATTAAACGAAAAAACGATCCCAGACCCATATCTACTCCCAAATATAACTGAAATCTTCGACAATTAGGACAGGCAAAACTATATCACGTCGTAGATTTAAAATCAGGCTTCCATCAAATCAAGATGAACCCAAGAGACATACATAAGACAGCTTTCAGCCTACATCCATTGGGACGATTTGAATTCAATGTCTTACCTTTCGGATTAGAAACTCGCCACGAACCTTTCAGAGGGTAATAAACACAGCATTAGGCGATTCAATTGGAAAAATTGCTTTGTTTTCATCGATTGACATCATAATATTTGGAGAAATTTAGAGGAACTCAACACGAAGATTTAACACAGTCGCACAAAAATTAAAGAGACGTAAAATTAAAACTGAGCCCGAAAAATGCGAATTCCTTAAATCGGAAGTATGCTTCTAGGACACATACTAAGTGGGAAGGTAATAAAACCCGACCCAGCAAAAACAGAAGCTGTACAAAATTTCCAACTCCTAAGAAACGTTCAAGAACATAAGAGAATTCTTAGGACTCGCGAGGCTACTACAGACGATTCGTAAATCAATTTCGCAAAAAATTGCAAAACCTTTAACAAGTTTATTGCAAAAAGACACAAAATTTTCCTGGAACACGGAACAGCAAAACGCTTTCATAAAAACCAGGAAATATTATGCAACGCCCTACTACGTACAGTACCCCAAATTCGATGAACCATACGTTATCCCGACAGACGCATCTAAATACGCCCCTAGGGGCAGTAACTATCGCCAAGGAGAAATTGGGAAGACAGACCAATCGCATACGCATCACGAGTATTACAGGAAGCAGAAATCAAATATGACACCTACGAAAAAGAAGCTCTAGCAATAATGTTCGCAATAAAACATTTTCGAAACTACATTTATGGAAATAAATTTACACTAGTTACAGATTCATAACCACTACTTTGGCTAAAAACAGCCGACCATAATACTAGAGTACAAAAATGGAGATTAAAATTATCGGACATACGAATACGATAATAGTTTATAAACCAGGTAAGCCAAACCGTGATGCCGATGCTTATCGAGAAATCCGGTGGACAACGTACACGTGTCCGTTACAACAAGAGCGCAAGGAAAGAAAGATATCAGCAAAACTCGGCAACCGCGAAAATTCCAAGTCAAGATAAAGTAGAAGACGATCATATAAAGGCCAAAGGAAAAGGGGTAGACCAAGAAAGGAAGTTCAAGAACAGTCAGGTCAAGAAAACAACCGCAAACAGTAGTAGCAATGAAAGAACGGATAAAACAAAAAAAGACAATATAGAAGAAACAGGAACAAAAAATTTAATTACACGAAAAACTCAATCCATTTAGAAATGATAACATCGTGCCATAATTACTAAACAGGGCATACCTTTGGATAAAACCACCAATGAGCTAATGAAAACTAAAAAATATAAAAATAAACCCCAACCTAATCGGAAAATGAAGTCGAAAATAATAGAAAATAAATAATAAAAAACCTCTTTGTTTTATGTCTAAACATAGCATCATCATCAGAAATAATAAACAGAACTTGATAAAACTATTCAATATATTAAAGATTTACTATACGAAAAAACATAAAATTTTCAGCATTTCAAAAGATATTAAAAATACTAAATATAAACTGGAACGAAATAGAAGAAATAATAAAAAACACTTTCGATAAAACCGACATTAAAATAATAGTTTGCCTAAATAATATAGAATATGTAAAACCCGAGAACAGAAATAAAATATTTGACCAATTCCACTCTACAAAACTAGGAGGTCATTCAGGTGTAAATAGAACATATAATAGAATAAAAGACAAATTCTTTTGGGGAAAATCTAAAACAAGATATTCAAAATAAAATCAAAAAATGCGAGGAATGTCACAAGAAACAAATTAAAAAGAATTAAAACTAGACAACCAATGGTAATAACAGGACACACCAATGAACACTTTCGATAAAATCGCAATGGACATTGTCGGTCCACTCAACGTCACAAAAATAATAATAAATACATTTTAACCATACAAGACCAATTATCAAAATTTTAGTAGCAGTACCTTTAAAAGATCAAACAGCAGAATCAGTCGCAGATGCTTTTGTAAAAAATTTATATGCACTTTTGGCTCACCTAAAATAGTACTTACTGATAGAGGAACAAATTTCACTAGTAAAATCATGAAACAGTTGCAAAAAGATTTAAATTCTCAAAAAATCGAAACAACATCTTTTTCACCTCAATCAAACGGATCAGTAGAAGAGCACATCATCCACTTTGCGAATATTTAAAAAATTTTTCAACAAAAAAATGTGAAATGGGATGAACTTCTAGAGCTAGCACAATTCAACTATAACACAAGCATTCATTCCGGTCACAATTTCACACCGCATGAACTGGTTTCGCTTACCCAGCTAGGCTACCTTCGACCGAACCTCTAAAGAAATCAGAACAGTTACCTACACATAACGATTATCTGGAAAACCTAATAAAAAACATGAGAGACATAGCTACTATGGCACGCGAAAATCTAATAGACTCAAAATGAAATGAAAAGAATACTACGATAGATTCATTAAACCGGTAGAATTTAAAATCGGAGACAAAGTAATGGTTAATCAAAGAACCCTAAACCGGGAAAATTAGAAAAGATTGGTATTTAGGGCCATACGAAATACTAAAAATAGGTGATAACAATAATATAACAATCAATGACAAGGAAAGCCAAAAACAGTTCACGCGAACCAAATTAAGCATTCAGCACGCACAGGAAATAACATAAGCCTCTTTCTAGGAAAGAGCCGACAGTGAAGTTAATTCTATTAATTTATATCAGCACACTTCAAATTAGCCAAGCAATAATCGGGTTGATTGCGGCGCAACGAACCCGATCGTATCGACATACTCTTTACTGGACACCGGAGAATGCGACTTCCACCATGCAGGACGTTAGCATAACCATACAACAATACGACTCCTACAATTAGCGGAATTCAGAACGGCTCCAATCATACATGCAAAATAGAGATCCAACGCACAATCTTTCCGATGCGGAATGTTCAGTCCACTTAGTACCAGTAGAAAATGCGATACAAGAATACCTTCTAGACATAAGCCTGAAAACTGTAAATCCATACACAACACCGGAATATTGAGATACGATAATTTTCCACACAATCGCGAATTTAAAAGTAAATTCAACGAAATCCGTAGAATAAGTCTAGCAGGAAATGCAATAGAGAGCTCGTGTACAGGAGCGTCCTATTCCGATAGCTACGGAACATGGAATAAAGTATATGTACAAGGTCTTTATAAAAATTACATTAATAGAATACACCGCGCAAGTTAGCCTTAATAATGATATTACGTTTAGCATCAGGAACAATTTGTAAATTTTCGGATGAACACTGTATTGACATGGAAGGGCGGACATACCTTCTGGTCAGCGCTACCGAGAGAAGGATTGTCTTAAAACTAAATTCGACGTATTATACCGAGGTCCGGTAACAAAACTAACAGCTAAAAATCGCCGAAACATTATACACAATAGAAACAACCGACATCTCATTCGCGCTAAGCAGACGAAAGGAAACTATCGAAACCTGCAACAGAATATTAACAAAAAACCGAACACCCAAATTAATTATATACGAAAAGATCACAAAATAACACTACTATTCGATAACGACGTGCACGCCATCAAAAGAAATACTAATTTAGACATTCTCACTTACACTAATTCAAAATTCGTATATGTAGAAAAACACTTCAGGGCTCGAAATACAAAATTTATATTTAGATATTTTAAGTGAAAAATGCAAACTAGAAAGAAAAACAATCTACAATTCTCTATCCATAGCCTCTATTTCACCAGACGAATTTGCGTACATTTAATGGAAAAACCGGGATATATTGCTAGGATTGCAGGAGAGGTGGTACACATCATAAAATGCACGCCAAAGGAAGTGCAATTATCCACACAGATAAATGCTATACGCAATTACCAGTAACCTCAGGAAAACCAAACACGATTCCTGACCACGAAAACACACATATTAATGAAGTCAGGAACTCAGATAGAATGTAACACAATCATTCCACAATATTACAAAATAAAAACAACATTGATATCACTAACACCAACACCAAGACAAGCGCAAAATCCAGGAATTCTAAACCTAACACAAATATTTCCTGGGAATACAAAGAAATAAATTCACTAGCATCAGCGGAATTTATTCACAAGAAGACCTCCAAGAACTCCAACAACACATCATGTTCCCCCTTAGAAAAATCAGCCTTGCTGAAATACAATAGCGAGGGGCATGCTAGGAGAAGAAAGCGTACAAGAGGACTAATCAACAATCTATTTACGGAAAACACGCTATCCCACATCGCAGAAAATACGTGGAATAAATCGTGGAAAAATTCATCAAATTCGGTTCAATTAGCTCTGCAGTAATAATGATCCTTATAATCATTCATATCTGTCAAGCTAATAATTGACACAATTATAAGAGGATACACACTTGCATACAGTATATTGCTAGTCCCTACACCTATTGGCAGCCATCTTTAGTTCAATTACATACTTATTGGTAACTTAAAGAACAATAAAAACATCAAAGAGGCTCCCAGACGAAAACGCCTAACGAAAAAACGAAGACATCGAATTGAACGAAATAAAGATAGAGCAACCAACAGCCTAAAATGGGGATATCACCGCCTATCCCACAACGACCACCGTGCACTCAGAGCACCTACAGTACAAACCACCCGAAATTAAACCACCACAACCAATAAACAGAAAGAATACAGGTGTTTACGCTAGAAGAGCATGAAACTAAACAAACTGCAACGCAGAGGGGGAACGCAAGGAACACGCATAAAATAAACACACGCGAACATTTAAACAAAAATAAAAATTTATTCAAAGAAAAAAAAAATAAGAAATGAAAGTAAACAAAATTCACAAAGTAGTAATATACAATAGAAATCGTACATAAAGGTTAATTAAAAATACGATTGGAAAGGGAAAGGAAGTGGAGGACACAGTGAACACAAGTTATAATCAAAGGATTTATTCAAAAAAAAAAATAATAATAATAGTAATAATAATTATAAAAGAAATCCTTCATTCAACAATAAAAGCAAAAAGTCGGGCAGTTCACTCCTGCTCGAATAATGGGGCGATGTTCAACATTCGGTCCTCATCCCACTCGTATAATTCTTCAAGGTACCGCCGAAAATTGCGACGGTACTCTCGTACCGTCCGCTTATACGCCAAGTTTATCATTCCATGGCACCATATGAAGCGGCCATCAGTACGCTGAAGAAGAAAAAAAAAAAAAAAAGGGCCATTAACAACAATAATGAATAAACAAAAAAGAACCACTTACCCATGATGCGAACACCTCCTTCCTAGGCCTTGATAAATCCATAAACACGGGGAATGGTATGAATGTCATATTGACTTTTAGCGCGGCGTTAGGACGGAAATGGCAGGCAGAACAAAATTTTTCGTTCAAGTGACGATACTATCCGATCGAACGGATATATATATCAATTACCCACCAGGTGCACAAAAAATTTCTAAGTAAATACAGGACTTAAACCGATGAAGCACTCAATAATACTCGGAACCAGCGCATGCAAACATCGCTGTCTCAGCGCATACCCGCCACAAGAGAGGATCTAAGAATTACCAAGTCATTCTAGAAACCTTGAATTTAAAAGTTAATAAAGAAGCCCCGAAGTGTCGGTCTACAATATTATTCATACACACGCCACTATATGTAGTTCCGCTACGAACCCCTACCGCCTCAATCTCAGCGGGAGAGGGAAGTAAATGGCCATCCGAAAACCATTTACTCTTGTAACATTACCAATCGTAAACGAAAGAAATATTAGCAAAAAAAAATTTTACCCAGCGCAACAATTCACACCAACTAACAAATATTGTAATTACACTCACCTTTAAAATGTAAAACTCATCTAACTCATAAAACCGCAACTATGAATTGGATAACACAATCGCTTAAAGAAAATTTTCTTTCCAGATTTATTTGTTGATATCGTACCGATATGCAACAATCTAGGCGGCCAGTGTCACGTCCTGTGACGCATTCTTTAAAATTTCTATTTCGCCACCCAAACTCTTTAAGCCGCTATTTCGCGACCTAAATTCTTTAAGCTTATATTTCGCTATACAGATTCTTTAAACTTACATTTCGCGATACAAATTCTTTGAACTTCTATTGCACCATCCAAATTCATCGCTCCGCAAAAATTCTGAGTGAGCAACTCAGCCGGGTCGTCGTACGGCGAGAACGCTGACGATCCGGACGAGGTGGTTCACCCGAATTGCCAAATCAAAAGTCGACCTCATTAATCAATATATAATAACGAGACCAAACCGCCCGCACACAGACCAACTATAGTACAGAACTCGTATCAGATCAATTTAGTGCAGACTCAAAAGTCATCGCGACCCGATCACTTCCGTGAAACTCGCTCAGAATCGGCCAGTCCGTTAACGCGAATCCGGCGTTTATTCTAACACGCGGACAAAATCCCGCAAAAAAATACGACTCTGCGACGGGACCCAGAGACCCGACAAAGCAAGCTCTACATTGGTAAAGCACGCGCAAGTTAAGACACTGTACGTAAGACCAATAAACCATTTGTGTGCTACAGGAAGTGTGTGAACTTCATGAAACGTCTACCCGACTGTCGACATCCCCAGGACGACATTGTTGCTTACATGTAATCTCGCCCAGCGAAAGGTAAGGTAAGAAGCCATCTAATCATAACTACACAGTAAGATTAAATCCCCATACAAAAGTACGCGGAGAACTCAGTGAGAGGGAGAACTTCACGACTTTACTATATCTAATGTAGATATAGTAATAATGATATTGTTATTAGATGTACATTGCTCTCTGGGAATAAATCAGTATATTACATTACTGCTGATGTAGATATAGTAATAACGATACTGTTATTATATGTAAATTGATCTGTGGGAAGGTATCAGTGTATTACATTATATCTAATGTAGATATAGTAATAACGATACAGTTATTATATGTACATTCCAACAGCCTGCTCCGCATCCTACTCCTTCGGCAGTGGCGCAGCCACTAGGGGCCTTGCTGCAACAACTCCGCAGTCTAGTCGCGGAGATGACCGCAGCCACCGCCAAGCACCGTAATGTTGCTGTGGCAATCAAAAACGGTCTGCCGCGGCTGGTTGAGATTGCGGACGCCATCGAAGCGGCCCAGTCCGCACAGGCGACCCTAGAAGCGGGCGGCCGTAAACGGACGCGGGAGAAGAGGACCAGCCCCGCGTCCCAGCCATCCCCAGCCGAGAAGAGGCTGAAGGATGGCGCGGAGGAGTGGAACGTGGTGGCTCGGAGGAAGCCGAAACCCACCGCTCCTCCAACCAGGACCATGACCGCCTCTGCCACGACAAAACAGCCGGCCTCTGCCTCCCCTGAGGCAGCAAAACGCAAGAAGAAGAGGAGGCCGAGGCGGAATCGGCGCTCAGCTGCACTGGCGGTAAAGCCGGCTGAGGGCACCAGCTACGCCGATGTAGTGGCGAAGCTGCGCGCCACGGTAAAACCGGAGGAGGCCGGGGTGGAAATTAAAGCCATCCGGCAGACTAGGAGCGGTGAGGTGCTCCTCGAGCTCGGAGGGGCGGCAAAGCCCGAGCAGAAGGCCTCGTTTAGCGAGGGTTTGAAGGGTGCCCTGGGCAAGGCGGGATCCGTCCGGCGGATGGAGCCCAAAGAAACTATCGAGCTGAGGGACCTCGACTGCCTCACCACAGCTGGGGAGGTGGAAGAGGCCCTCAGGGTAGAATTGGGCGACTCCGCCGTAGTCACGCGAGTCCACGTGACAAAGGAGAACGCCCGGGGCCAAAAGCTCGCGATAGTCGAGCTCGAGGAGCGGGCGGCAGCCAGACTCCTGGACTGCGGTCGTCTACGGGTCGGTATGGTCATATCCCGACCCAGAAAGAGGACCACGGTAATGAGGTGCTTCAGGTGACTGGGCTACGGGCACTTGGCACGTGGCTGTCGGGGCCCTGATCGGCAGAATAACTGCTACCGATGCGGGGGATAAGGGGCATGCGGCCAATGGCTGTCAGAAGACCCCGAGGTGTGCGGTCTGCGCGGACCACGGTCTCAAAGGCGCAGACCTGCAGCACGGTTTAGGGTCCGGCGTCTGCAAGGCGTACCGCGACGCCTTAGCCGAAGCCAAGAAACGTAATGGCTAAGGTGCTCCAGGGCAACCTTAACCGGAGCCGAGTCGCGGACGCCCTTCTCGAGCAGCTGCGGCGAGAGCAGGAGATTGATATTCTTCTGCTCAGTGAACCGTACCGCGCTCGAGAAGGACCAACGTGGTTTGCCGACACGTTAGGAACCGCTGCGATCTGGATCCCGGATCTTTCCAAATTCCGAGTACAGGCGCACGGGGCAGGCGCCGGATTCGTCTGGGTAAAGGGCGAGGGGGTGACGCCTCCTCCTCTCCCCTAACGACCGCATCGCCGATTTCCGCGAGAAGATTGAAGCCCTCGAAGACACCATCCTGGGAATGGAGGGCGGATGTGTTGTCGGAGGGGACTTCAACGCGAAGGCGGTCGAGTGGGGAATGCCCAGACCGGACACCAGGGGAAGGCTGGTTGTTGAACTGGCGGCCCGCCGGAACCTGGAGATCCTCAACCGAGGGTCGTCCACGACCTTCCGGAGGTTTGGTTATCAGGAGACCATCATCGACATCACGATGGCTTCTGAGGATGTCGCCCCCCGTGTCGATGACTGGAGAGTCATTGAGGACTACACGGGGAGTGATCACCAGTATGTGGTTTTCCGGATAGCCGGGAAAAGAAGTCGGAGCAAGGTTCCACCCCCTGTACGAGGGTGGAACCTCCAAACCCTCAAGAAGGAGGTTTTCGAAGAGGCCCTCCAAGTCGGGATGCAGAACATTTCGCAGCCCGACGGAGGGCCGTGGACCCGGTTATCGTTGGAGCGGTTCGTCGATGCAAACATGGACGCCATCCATAAGGCGTGCGACGCGTCGATGAGCCGCGGAAAGCCACGCAGTGCCAAACGGCCTGCTTACTGGTGGTCGAGCGATATCGCCGACCTCCGGGGGGACTGCCATCGTCTGCGGAGAGCAGCCCAGCGCGCTAGGCGCACCACCGATGGAGAGGCCCTGTGGGAATCCTACAGGGCCAAGCGCCGCGAGCTCCGCCACGCTATTCGCGTAAACCAGCGGCGCTGCTGGGAGGACCTCCGCGAGGAGGTCAACCGTGATCCGTGGGGTCTAGGGTACCGTATTGTGCGTCGCAAGATTGGTGCCCAAAACGGCCCCGCGGTGTTACCCGCAGACGAGGCATCGGCGATCGTGGACGCCCTCTTTCCGGACCACCCGGCAAGAACGCGACAACCAACGGGGCTGCAGGTGGAGGAGTTCCCCCCCTTCACCATGCAGGAGATGCAGGATGCAGCCCGGACCTTCCGCAACAGGAAAGCCCCGGGCCCAGATGGCATCCCAGCAGAGGTCGTGAAGCTGGCAGTGCAGCTTCAACCACGACCGATGCTGGAATTGCTAAACGCATGTCTGGGTTCCGGTCTTTGGCCGACCCGATGGAAAGTGCAACGCCTCGCGCTGATCAGCAAGGGGAAGGGGCAGCTTACCGGTCCGTCCGCATACCGCCCTATATGTATGCTGGACACGGCCGGTAAGCTGCTGGAGAAAATGATTAGGCCCCGGCTCCTAGAAGCTTTCCGGGAGGCGGGCGATCTATCGGATCGGTAATACGGCTTTAGACGCGGAAGGTCCACAGTCGACGCCGTACGGGTGGTCCTGGATGCCGCCGATAAGGCGGAATCCGGCAACCGGCACAGCTGGCGTGTCGTCCTCGTAGCCACGCTCGACGTCATGAACGCCTTCAACTCAGTGAGTTGGGCGGGGATACTCGCGGCCCTGAAGAACACCTTCCAGGTGCCAGACTATCTCCTTCGTATTATGGAGGATTACTTCTCTGACCGTGTCTTGGTCTACGACACGGTCGAGGGGAGACGGAGGAGAAAAGTCTCTGCAGGAGTGGCCCAGGGGTCCATCTTAGGACCGGACCTCTGGAACGCGTTCTACGACGCCATCCTACGGATCGAGTTCCCCAGCGAGGCGTTCCTGGTGGGCTACGCGGACGACATAGCGGTAGTTATTGTCGCCCGCGACACGGAGTGCGCGCAGTTTGGCCTTAATCAGGTCATGAGGCGGATCGAGAGGTGGATGAATGACGCGGGTCTTCGTTTAGCTACGGAGAAGACCGAGCTCGTCGTCCTGTCAAGGCGAAGGATCCCCACAGAGATACCTTTTAAAGTGGGGATCCACACCATCATCGCCTAGGCCGCCGTTAGTTACCTGGGGGTCCTGCTTGACAGCAAGCGGACCTTCTGGGCACAGATATGGCAGGCGGCCGACAGGGCGGCGGCAACCGCCTCGTCCCTCGCCCGCCTCATGGCGAACATCGGAGGCCCAAGGCCGGCGAAGCGGAGGCTGCTCATTACCTCCGTAGAATCCGTACTCCTGTACGGCGCGGAGATCTGGGCTGGAGCCCTCCGCTTCGAAAAGTACCGCCGCAGACTAGCGGCGGTTCAAAGGAGGTGCGCGCTCCGGGTGGCTAGTTCCTACAGAACTGTCGCGGAGCCAGCTGTGTTGGTGATAGCTGGAATGCTGCCCATAGACCTGCTTGCCCACGAGCGCAAGCAGGTCTACGAGGCGAAGAGGAGCGGCCAGGACACGGTTGATGCGAAGAGGGTGGCTCGAGAGGCCACCCTGCATCGCTGGCAGCAGCGATGGATGGAAGAGGCAAGGGGGCGCTGGACGGCTAGTCTAATTCCAAGCCTCGCCCCCTGGCTCAATAGGAAACACGGCGAGGTGGACTACTACCTTACCCAATTTCTGAGCGGGCACGGGTACTTCCGTGCGTACCTGTTCAGGATGGGTAAGGCCACCCCGCCAATGTGCGGTTATGGCTGCCAGGATGCAGGGGACAGTGCCGAGCACACCCTCTTCCGATGCGGACGCTGGGCGGCCGAGAGAAATGCCCTCCAGCAGGAGGTTGGCCCCATCACCCCCGACAACATCGTGGGAGTGATGCTGCAGACATTGCAGACCTGGAGCGCCGTCGCCAATTATGTGCGACGGTTACTCCAGCGGAAGAAGAAGGAGGAGAGTCGGTGGAATCCCCTAAATACAGTCTAGGGAATGAAACAGACAAGTTGAAGTAGCTCCTCACAGGCCACCTTCTGTTGTGAGGGCATTCGAAGAGCAACGCGCGGAAACACGCGCAACAGGCGACTCCCCCCCGAAGTAATGTGATAAACAGTTCCGGGGGGGACTAAAGTCGCATAAAGGGATTGCGGTTTTTTAGTGGGTAGGAATCCCACATACCCCGCGGCACGTGGTCCGCCCTGGGGATCTTGAACACCGGAAGATTTCTCCGCAGTTTCCCTTCAACAAAACAAAAAAAAAAAAAAAAAATTATATGTACATTGATCTGTGGGAAGGTATCAGTATATTCCATTGTATCCAATGTAGATATAGTCGATAATGATATTGTTATTAAATGTACATTGGTCTGTGGGAATGAATCAGTATATCACATTACATCTAATGTAGATATAGTAATAATGATATTGTTATTAAATGTATATTACATATCTAACGTAGATATAGTAATGACGATACTGCCATTATATGTACATTGATCGGTGGGAAGGGATCATTATATTACATTATATCTAATGTTGATATAGTATAATGATATTGCTACCAACATTACATTGATCTGTGGAAAGGCATCAGTACATTACACCATATCCAACGTAGATATAGTGTAAATGATACTGTTATTCAATGTACATTGATCTGTGGGAAGGAATCAGTATATTGCAGTAGATCTAATGTAGATAGAGTAATAACGATACTGTTATTAAGTGTTTATTACATATCTAATGTAGATATAGTAATGACGATAATGTTACAATCTGTGCATTGATCTGTGTGAAGTGATCAGTATATTACATTATACCTAAGAAGATATAGTATAATGATATTGTTATTAAACGTACATTGGTCTGATGTAGATATAGTAATAATGGTATTGTTATTAATGTACATTCGTCTGTGGATTAAATCAGTATATTAAATTTCATCTGATGTAGATATAGTAATAATGGTATTTTGTATTAAATGTACATTGATCTGTGGGATTAAATGAGTATATTAAATTACATCTGATGTAGATATAGTATAATGATATTGTTATTAAATGTATATTACATAGCTAATGTAGATATAGTAATAACGATACTGCCATTATAGGTACATTGATCTGTGAGAAGGGATCAGTTCATTACATTATATCTAATGTTGATATAGTAATAATGATATTGTTACCAAAATTACATTGATCTGTGGGAAGGCATCAGTATATTACACCATATCCAATGTAGACATAGTGTAAATGATACTGTTATTCAATGTACATTGATCTGTGGGAATGAATCAGTATATTGCAGTAGATCTAATGTAGATATAGTAATAATGATATTGTTATTAAATGTATAGTACATACCTAACGTAGATATAGTAATGACGATACTGCCATTATATGTACATTGATCGGTGGGAAGGGATCATTATAGTACATTTTCTAATGTAGATATAGCATTTGATAGTGTTATTAAATGTACACTTGGTCTGTGGGGTTAAATACAGTATATCACATTACAGCTGATGCTGATATAGTAGAATGATATTGTTATTAAATATATATTACATATCTAATGTAGATATAGTAATAGCGAAACTGTTATTATATGTACATTGATCTGTTAGAAGGGATCAGTATATTACATTATATCTAATGTTGATATAGTAATAATGATATTGTTACCAAAATTACATTGATCTGTGGGAAGACATCAGTATATTACACCATATCCAATGTAGATATAGTGTAAATGATACTGTTATTCAATGTACATTGATCTGTGGGATGGAATCAGTATATTGCAGTAGATCTAATGTAGATAGAGTAATAACGATACTGTTATTAAGTGTTTATTACATATCCAATGTAGATATAGTAATGACGATAATGTTACAATCTGTGCATTGATCTGTGGGAAGTGGTCAGTATATTACATTATATCTAATGAGGATATAGTAACAATGATATTGTTATTAAATGTACATTCGTCCGTGGGATTAAATCAGTATATTACATTACATCTGATGTAGATATAGTAGTAATGGTATTGTTATTAAATGTACATTGGCCTGTGGGAATAAATCAGTATACTACATTGCATCTGATGTAGATATAGTAATAATGATATTGTTATTAAATGTATATTACATATCTAACGTAGATATAGTAATAACGATACTGCCATTATATGTACATTGATCGGTGGGAAGGGATCATTATATTACATTATATCTAATGTAGATATAGTAATAATGATATTTTTTTTAAATGTACATTGGTCTGTGGGATTAAATCAGTATATTACATTTCATCTGATGTAGATATAGTAATCATGATATTTTTATTAGATGTATATTACATATCTAATGTAGATATAGTAATCACGATACTGTTATTGTATGTACATTGATCTGTGGGAAGGCATCAGTATATTACATTATATCCAATGTCGATATAGTATAAATGATACTGTTATTCAATGTACATTGATCTGTGGGGAGGGATCAGTATATTGCAGGAGATCTAATTCAGATATAGTAATAACGATACTGCCATTATATGTACATTCATCGGTGGGAAGGGATCATTATATTACATTTCATCTGATGTAGATATAGTAATCATGATATTTTTATTAGATGTATATTACATATCTAATGTAGATATAGTAATCACGATACTGTTATTGTATGTACATTGATCTGTGGGAAGGCATCAGTATATTACATTATATCCAATGTCGATATAGTATAAATGATACTGTTATTCAATGTACATTGATCTGTGGGGAGGGATCAGTATATTGCAGGAGATCTAATTCAGATATAGTAATAACGATACTGCCATTATATGTACATTCATCGGTGGGAAGGGATCATTATATTACACTATATCCAACGTAGATATAGTAATAATGATATTGTTTTTAAATGTACATTGGTCTGTGGGAATAAATCAGTATATTACATTACATCTGATGTAGATATATTAATAATGATATTGTTATTAAATGTATGTTACATATCAAGTGGAGATATAGTAATAACGATACTGCCATTATATGTACATTGATCGGTGGGAAGGTATCAGTATATTACATTGTATCCAATGTAGATATAGTAATAATGATATTGTTATTAAATGTACATTGGTCTGTGGGATAAAAAACGGTATATTACATTTCATCTGATGTAGATATAGTAATAATGATATTGTTATTAAATGTATATTACATATCTAATGTAGATATAGTAATAACGATACTGTTATCGTATGTACATTGATCTGTGGGAATGTATCAGTATATTACATTATATCTATTGTAGATACATTTAATAACGGTATCATTTATACTATATCTACATTAGATATGTAATATACACTTAATAGCAATATCATTATTACTATATCTGCATTAGATCTGCGTCAATATACTGATTCCTTCCCACAGATCAATGTAATTTTGGTAACAACATCATTATTACTATATCTACATTAGATATAATGTAATATACTGATCCCTACCCACAGATCAATGTACATATAATAGCAGTTTCGTAATTACTGTATCTACAATAGATATAATGTAATATACTGATACCTTCCCACAGATCAATATACATATAATAACAGTATCGTTATTACCTTATCTACATTAGATATGTAATATACATATAATAACAATATCATTATTAATATATCTACATGAGATGTAATATAATATACTGATTTATTCCCACAGACCAATGTACATTTAATAACAATATCATTATTACAATATTTTCATTAGATATAATGTAATATACTGACCACCTTCCACCGATCAATGTATATATAATGGCAGTATCGTTATTACTATATGTGCATTAGGTCTACTGCAATATACTGATTCCTTCCCACAGATCAATGTACATTGAATAACAGTATCATTTATAATATATCTACATTGGATATAATGTAATATACTGATTCCTTCCCACAGATCAATGTACATTGAATAACAGTATCATTTATAATATATCTACATTGGATATAATGTAGTATACTGATGCCTTCCCACAGATCAATGTAATTGTGGTAACAACATCATTATTACTATATCTACATCAGATGAAATTTAATATACTGATTTATTCCCACAGACCAATGTACATTTAATAACAATATCATACTATATCTACATTGGATACAATGTAATATACTGATACCTTCCCACAGATCAATGTACATACAATAACAGTATCGTTATTACTATATCTACATTAGATATGTAATATACATTTAATAACAATATCATTATTAATATATCTACATCAGATGAAATTTAATATACTGATTTAATTCCACAGACCAATGTACATTTAATAACAATATCATTATTACTATATCTACATTAGGTATAACGTAATATAATGATTTAATCCCACAGAACAATGTACATATAATGGCAATATCGTTATTACTATATCTGCATTAGATCTCTTGCAATATCCTTATCCCTTCCCACAGATCAATGTACAATGAATAACAGTATCATTGATACTAGATCTACATTGGATATAATGTAATACACTGATTCCTTCCCACAGATCAATGTACATTGAATAACAGTATCATTTATAATATATCTACATTGGATATAATGTAATATACTGATCTCTACCCACAGATCAATGTACATATAATAACAGTTTCGTTATTACTATATCTACAATAGATATAATGTAATATACTGATACCTTCCCACAGATCAATGTACATATAATAACAGTTTCGTTATTACTATATCTACAATAGATATAATGTAATGTACTGATACTTTCCCACAGATCAATGTACATATAATAACAGGAACGTTATTACTATATCTACATTAGATATGTAATATACATTTAATAACAATATCATTATTACTATATCTACATTAGATATAATGTTATATAATGATCCCTTCCCACCGATCAATGTACATATAATGGCAGTATCGTTATTGCTATATCTACATTTGATGTGTAATATACATTTAATAACAATATCATTATTACTATATCTACATGAGATGAAATTTAATATACTGATTTAATCTCACAGACCAATGTACATTTAATGACAATATCCTAATTACTATATCTACATTAGATATTATGTAATATACTGGTACCTTCCCACATGTCAATGTACATATAATAACAGTATCGTTATTACTATATCTACATTAGATATGTGATATACATTTAATAACAATATCATTATTACTATATCTACATCAGATGAGATTTAATATACTGATTTAATCCCACAGACCAATGTACATTTAATAACAATATCATTAATACTATATCTACATTGGATACAATGTAATATAATGATCCCTTCCCACCGATCAATGTACATATAATGGCAGTATCGTTATTACTATATCTCCATTTGATATGTAATATACATTTAATAACAATATCATTATTAATATATCTGCATCAGATGTAATGTAATATACTGATTTATTCCCACAGACCAATGTACAGTTAATAACAATATCATTATTACTATATCTACATTAGTGTAACGACCCAAGAGTTAAACACAATATCTTTTTAATTTCATTTTTCTTTATTATAACCAATTTTTATACAGAATATTTTATTTTATTTTATTGTTAATATTTAATGTATAAATTTGTAATAACATTTTCATTTTGTCAATAACCGAGTCTGTTAAATTCATCGACAAAAGTTTAGTCGATAAGTCAGACGGTAAAACAGTTTACCGATAAATTATCGACGTCTGACCGCGCGCGTGCCAGCGCAACCCAGTAACCATACGGTGGGGTAGTATTCTAGAGTGGGGATGCTGGACCACCACGTGACGGGAAAACCCCAGCTACCCCAAGAACTCTATGCGGAAAAAAGGTGCCGACTCAGCAAAATCTGAGTATAAATAGAGGCGTTCCGCACAGTTTCAGGGCAGATCTTCTCAGACCTCGGTCTGAAACAGACAACACTCTGATTAGTAGAAAAGAGCTTGCGCTGAACTGTCTAGGCAGCGATAGAGCGCGAGCTACAGCTAATTCCTACTATTCCACTGGTGGCGTGCAGGACTACGGATCAGTGGACCTCCTATTCGCGGTGCGCAACGTGTTACACAGGTGTTACGCTAAGCCAACACTCAAGTGTAAAGAGCTAGCGAGGAGCGGAGCTCCTTGAACGGCCTGCGTCTAACACGGCTCTGGTATAACCAGAAACCGATTGCGACCTGTAGGAAGGGTTAACTTGATTCCAGTGGTCTAGCACAAACCTCTGGAGTTTAGTTTCCATAATTATTGTTGAAAACAAACAGAGTGTTGACTGTATAAGAAGACCACGCCGCATTTGCGTTAGCGCTATCGATTAATTACAATTATTAATTTTTACTTACATATATTAATTACTAATTACATATTTTTCAATTGTATTCCCAATCTAGGGCGAACGTATTATAATCTCTTATTGTATTCCTAATTCTAGCCGCACTTATTGTGATACTAGCGATTTTGTATTATATTTCAATATTCACTTACCTTTCTATTTTTGAATAAACATATTTTCATTCAGTTTCTAGCACATTAGTGTTAGGATTTCACTCCTTAGCCGCACACCACACGAACCTATAATCCCTAAAACACTGATTACGAGTCGCCTTCTAAGGGAACCGCTCTCCCTACAAGTCGGTGCAGTAACGTACTCATTCTGGGTCGTTACACGTAGATATAGAGAGTTAAAATTTGGTGACAGCGGTGGGATTGTTCGAGTGGTAAGGAGAAATCGTATCTCTGCGGACATTAATGGTTAGCCTAGAAACAGACAAATACAAATAAAAAGTAAAATACAAGAATATATATATATAAAAAAAGAAAAAAAAGAGAGAGAGAGAGAAAATAAAAATACAAATATATAATACATATACACATACATATATACTATATCAATAAGCAAGAATCAAGATGCCAAACGGAACAGCCGATCAACTAGCCAGCGCATCAGCCAGCGGATCAGCTAACGGATCAACTGAAGGAAGCCGACCGATCAGTATTCGCGATGCAGCAGACATCGTACCAGCATTCAACGGCCGCAACATACCAGTCTATCAGTTTGCAAAGAGCTGTTTCAAAGCGAAGAATATAATCTCTCCTAATGCTGAGTATGGATTGGTACAATTAATCAAGAACAAATTCTACGGACAAGCAGCAAGAGTGGTACTAAACGGAGACTACGACACCATTGAGGAACTGATTGCCGTAATAAAATCACGGTTCGCACCGCTCTTCACTTCGATGCAGCTATGCGGCGACATGGCAAGGATCGCATAGGGTCCAACTGAGGCAGTCGTGGACTACGGCAGCCGCGTCTCAGGACTTCTACTACAAATTAAAAGCTGCAACGAATTAGAATTCCCAGATAACATCGAAGGATACAACCGATCGTCGGAAACTAATACAATTAAAGCTTTCCTCACCGGTTTAAAACAGGAAGTATATAACCGAATGAAAAATCAGAACTTCAACAGCCTCGACGAAGCAATCAGTGCAGCAATTGTAGCCGAGGCAGAGAATTTAGAAAGCCAGACCAAAGCTAAGTTATCACAGGGATTCACTACGGCCGAACAATGCGACAACTGCTATGGATACGGGCATAACGCCAGTGTATGCTGCAGTCAGCGGTTCCAAAGACAATCAATGTCGAGGGCCCGCTGGCCAGCAAAACACTGCCAACACTGCCAAAGGTCCGGGCACACCTTGGAAACTTGTTGGTTTAAGGACCAACCAGCAAGACCGGGAGTCCCCCAGGACTTTGTGCAGCCAGCTCAAACCTACAGAAACCAGCCTACGCAGAGACAAGGTCAAAATTGGACACAAGCAAGACCTCCAATTTGTGAATTCTGCCAAAACATAGGCCATACAATTCAGGAATGCCGGAAAAAGGCATATCAAGAACGCAACAGAAACCAAAAAATCCAGCAAACTCCTCAAGTACAACAGGTACGTAAAAAGGCAAACTTGTACCTAAACTTAGGAGAAATAAATAAGTCTCCCTTCCTAGCTCGGCACTGGGAAAGTTTCAAAAATCAGCAAGCCTTATTCATGGTCGACACGGGATCAGATATTAATATAATTAAAAAACAAGCAATTTCAAAAGAAATTATTATAAATACAGATGTAATTTTTCAATTAAATGGAATCACTAAAAGCTCTATTTATACAACAGGATACATCAAAATAAGAATACTGGAAACAGAATCCATATTCCACATCATCGAGGAACTACCGATTGAACAAGATGGAATTTTAGGCACAGAATATTTTAAAACCAGTGGAGCCAGCATTAATTATGCTAAATCAATATTAATAGTAAACAACAACATAATACCATTTAAACAATCAGCAGTAATAATACCATCTAGGACAAAAACCATGATACCTATAAGTGTATCAAACACTGAAATCAAAACTGGTTTTGTCCCAAAATTACAGCTTCACCCACAAATATATATGGGAAACGCTGTAGTTACGAATCGTGATGGTATAGCGTTCCTATATGCGATCAACGTTGGAGCAGAAGACATTGAAATTAGTATGCCAACAGTTGAATTACAACAATACGAAGAGGCACCGCAAAATGAAGAAACAACTCACCAAAAACCTCAACGAGCCCAGCAAATTCTTGAAATATTACAAACAGGTCATTTAAATCAAGAAGAACTCACCAATGTAGAGGATATAGTAAAAGAGCACGCTGACAGATTTTATATAGACGGAGATAAACTTCCAGCAACAAATAAAATCTACCACAGGATCATCACGACGGATGATGTGCCTGTAAATGTTAAACAATACAGATATCCTCATGCGTTGAAAGATGAAATCAATCACCAAGTAAATGATCTCCTGGGAAAAGGAATCATCAAGCATTCCTCGTCACCATTTAACTCACCTTTATGGATAGTACCAAAATAGCAAGATTCAAGGGGAAACAAATGCTGGAGATTAGTGATTGACTTCCGAAAACTAAATGAAAAAACAATCAGCGATGCCTATCCACTACCAAACATCACTGATATCCTGGATCAAGTAGGAAGTGCAAAATACTTCTCCGTGTTTGATTTAAAATCTAGTTTTCATCAAACACCTATGCATCCAGAAGACAAGCACAAGACAGCATTTTCAACACCATTCGGGCATTTCGAATTCAATAGAATGCCTTTTGGTTTAAAGAATGCTGCAGCCACGTTCCAGCGCCTGATGAACAACGTCCTAGACGGACTACAAGGACTGGAACTATTCGTGTTTATCGATGACATCGTAATTTATGCAAGCTCATTAAGAGAACACGAAATAAAGGTCAACAGAATGATGGCAAAGCTTAGAGAAGCAAACTTATGCTTGCAACCCGACAAATGCCAATTTCTGAAGAAAGAAGTGGCATACCTGGGTCATATAATTACAGAAGACGGTGTAAAACCTGACCCAGCAAAGGTTGAAGCGGTCCAAAAATTCCCCGTTCCGAAGACTGTCAAAAATATCAGACAGTTCCTAGGATTGTGTGGATATTATAGACGTTTCATTAAAAACTTCTCTAAAATAGCTAAACCATTATCTGACTTGACGAAGAAGGAGCAAAAATTCGAATGGTCTAACCAACAACAGCAAGCTTTCGAATTCTTGAGAAACGTACTATGCGAAGAGCCAATCCTACAATATCCTGACTTTGAGAGACCATTTAATATTACCACTGACGCATCCGGAACAGCAGTAGGAGCAGTCCTAAGTCAAGGACAGATAGGAAAAGATCAGCCAGTAGCGTATGCGTCAAGAGTAATGAATAAGCCGGAAACACAATATTCCGCAACAGAAAGAGAACTACTTGCTGTAATATTCGCAATAAATCATTTCAGACCATATATTTTCGGCAGAAAATTCTATTTAATCACTGATCACAAACCTTTAATATGGTTAAACAGTCTTTCCGATCCAACATCAAGACTCATGAGATGGAAATTAAGATTAAGCGAATATGATTACGAAATTAAATACAAACCAGGGAGACAAAACATAAACGCTGATGCTCTATCTAGAAATCCTGTCGAAGATATAAACGCTCTACAAATAAATGCAAAAAGGCTGCACTCATCTACGTCTGGGTCAAAGAAGAAGCGTAAGAAAAGGAAAGAGTGGCACCAATATCCCACTCGCCCCAGACAGACAACGACCACCTCGGAATCGGGAAAACACAAGAAGAAAAAAGAGTGGCATCAATATCCCACTCGCCCAAGACAATCTACCACGTCTGAATCAAAAGAGCACAAAAAAATAAAGGAGTGGCACCAATATCCCACTCGCCCTAGACAAACAACAACATCAGAATCTAGGGAATTTAAAAAGAAAAAGGAAACACATCAGTATCCAAGAAGACCAAGGCCAACAACCTCATCCAGTTCACGAGAAATTAAGAAAAGGAAAATCAGCCACAAACATTTAACACGACCACGAGATGACTCCACAGATATTGAAGTAAGAAAAAGGTACCGAAAGGATAAAATACGAGAGGGAAGCCCATCTCAAGAAGGAAATGCAGCAAGAAAAAGAATAAAAGAAGACTATACAAGTTCAGACGAGTCTCAATATTACGAAACTGATGTATCTGAAGAACCACCAAAATCAAGAAAGAGAACGAATCCAAACCCAAAGATATACTCCTCTGAAGAGATCAAGAAGAAAAGAAAACCCCACGAGCAACAAGTCACTGTGGAAATACATCAACCACCGCAAGAAAAGAAATACATCATCCCACAGAAACGACCTATAACTCAAGAACCTGTAATAATTGGAGACGAAATCGAAGACTATAATGAAGAAACGATATTGCCTAAACACATCTTCAGAGAACCACCCAGAATTGATTCTTCCTCAGGAACAAGAGAAAAATCTCCTATAATAAAAAAGAAGGTAGAAAAAGAAACCTCAAGTGACACATTATCAGCACCTATCACACCTATCAAAATTAAAAAAGAAAAGCCTAAACAACCATCTACGATTAAACAGATTAAACCAAAAATAATTAGCAATAGACCAGTCACATTCAAAATAGAAGAAACCGAGGACCAGCTATGGATGAAAAGAGGTACAGCAGTAGTATTCATTAACAAAGAAGGACAACCTGAAGATTACCAATCAAAGCAGTTAATAGAAAATGAAAAGATTAAAATTTCTAAACCACAAGACAGTATCACAGAATATAAAATTAAAAATAAATTAATTTTTGGAATATTAATAGATTATAAAGAAACATTACCACAGAAAATTAAAACTCTTCGTCACATGTTAATTCAAAAAGGAATCCAGGAATGCAGCATGCCAGATAAGCAAGGGTTAAAAGCAATTCTTCAAGTAATCTTTGCAGATTCAAACATCAACATCATCATCTGCAAAGGAACAATCCAAACTCCACCTAAGGATGAAAGAAGAAATATAATTAAAGAAAATCATGAAAGCACAGTTGCAGGACATAAAGGAGTTAGAAAAACTTACCTCAGGATCAGGAACAAGTACTATTGGAAAAACATGAAAAGAGAAATTACCGATTATATTAGATCATGCATTAGCTGCCAAAGAACCAAGCTAGTAAGGATGAAGAATAAGGAGCCTATGGTCATCACAGACACTCCTTCAGACGCATTCGATAAGGTGTCCCTAGACATTCTTGGACCCTTACCTATGACGCAAAAAGGATACAGTTACATCCTCACCATACAGGACAACTTGACCAAGTACTCCGTCGCAGTTCCACTTGTGTCAGCTACATCAGAGGACGTCGCAAGAGCATTTACTAATTCATTTATATGCCAATTCGGCAGTCCTAAAGCTATCCTCACCGACCAAGGAACATGCTTCACATCCTCGCTTATCAAGAAGCTAGCAAAAATATTCCACATCCAGACATACCGTACATCATCCTTCCATCCTCAGTCAAACGGGTCCCTGGAAAGAAGCCATCACGTTCTAGTTGAGTACTTGAAACACTACATATCCAAACAAGAACACTGGGACGAATGGCTACAACAAGCAATGTTCTCATATAACACAAGCGTTCATGAGGGAACAAAATTCACACCTCACGAATTAGTATATGGAAGAAGAGCAAGATTACCTTCAAAATTTACACCTACTGACACATTAGACACATATCCAGACTACGTAGACAAATTATTACAAAATTTACACAAAATTAGGCAAACAGCAAAAGCAAATCTGGAACAATCAAAATATAGACAAAAATACTACTATGATAGAAAAATACGACCAATTAATTACGAAACAGGAGAAGAAGTTATGTTATTAAATCCACCAAGAAGAAATAAATTACAAAAAGAATATACCGGACCGTACAAAGTATTAAGAAACATAGAAAAGAATAATATAGAATTGCAAATAGGTCCCAAAAAGACTAGGATAGTTCACAAAGATCGACTAAAGAGGGCCTATCGACCAATCTACAACTTAGATCAAAAATGAAAATCGATATACCAATCTATGTAATTTTCGGAAGATGCGCATGCGCACATGCGAAATTTTAAACCTGCCGCCATATTGTGCAAAGTACACTAAAAAGAAGCACGCAAAAGTGACGTTATCCGAATAGAAGTATAGAAAGAAAAAAAGAAAGAAAGGAAAGAAAGAAGAAAAATTGTTCAAAAGGAAAAAGAGTAAGCATAGATGATACAATTTAAGATTTTCAGGATCCTATAACAAATAACTTCCGTTACAGGAAAATGACCCACCAAACTACAAATCTTACAAACATTTTATGTGTTAAGGATTGCTCAATAGCCTTTGAGTATATTTTCAATCCGAGAATGGGTCGATTATGCTCTGAATGCTCGATAAAAATAATTCCGGAAGCCTCGAAACATTGGTTCCACATTGGAATCCACCATTTCGTTGTAAGGGAAGAAGGGATAAGACACTCTGCGTGTATTTCGTGTAGACAAGAAATTGCTACCCTACAACCGGCGATGGCCTGTAGCGAATGCAAAAATGCAGTGAGCAATATGGACGAAGAACTATTAGAAACACATAACGAGGGCTATCTACTTCCAACACACGAGCCAGACGTATTTTGTCTAAGCCAAATTTATGAATAAATTTCATTTATTATTGTACTAATTATTTAAAAATATATATATAACCATTCATTGTTCCTAACAAATGGGTTCATTTATTTCAAATCCTACAAAACATTTTCAATTCGTTCGAAATATTTGTATTTTTGTTTGATATATTCAATGCGCAGAATCGCAAGTCAGCCATATTGGTAAAAGAAAAGATAGAAAAAGATAGAAACTAAGAGAGAGAGAGATATAGAAAGCGATGCTACGCACGCGCAGCTAAATTCAACTCACAGAGAGCAAAAATGGTACGACGCGCAGGACGACGCGAGCGTTTAAAAAAGCTAAGAAGAGCTTTAAAGCAATTTAAAGAGGTAGAATTACATCATCAACGATTTATTTTATTTACTAATTATCTGTTTTATATAAAATTTCAAAGATAACAGTGCAAGAAGAAATTATATTACAAAGGGAAGAAATACAGCTACCACCACCACCATCACCATCACCACCACTACCACCACGATGGAAGCTGATTTTAATAGATATTCAGGAATTTGATTGGAAAATTTATGGAAATACAGAGAAGACCGATCCAAGACATAATCACGGAAAAATCATGCGATATTTCGGAATCTTGTCAGCCTCACCAAGAAATAGTGAAAAAAAATGCTGCTGCGCCTTATGTGATCTAAAAAGACGAAATCATTGTCTCTTGAGGACAAGAGACAAGCGCGCGGGGGAAGTTGTAACGACCCAAGAGTTAAACACAATATCTTTTTAATTTCATTTTTCTTTATTATAACCAATTTTTATACAGAATATTTTATTTTATTTTATTGTTAATATTTAATGTATAAATTTCTGTAATAAACATTTTCATTTTGTCAATAACCGAGTCTGTTAAATTCATCGATAAAAGTTTAGTCGATAAGTCAGACGGTAAAACAGTTTACCGATAAATTATCGACGTCTGACCGCGCGCGCGCCAGCGCAACCCCAGTAACCATACGGTGGGGTAGTATTCTAGAGTGGGGATGCTGGACTACCACGTGATGGGAAAAACCCAGCTACCCCAAGAACTGTATGCGGAAAAAAAGTGCCGACTCAGCAAAATCTGAGTATAAATAGAGGCGTTCCGCACAGTTTCATCGCAGATCTTCTCAGGCCTCGACCTGAAGCAGACAATACTCTGAGCAGTAGAGAAAAGCTTGCGCTGAACTGTTTAGGCAGCGATAGAGCGCGAGCTACAGCTAATTCCTACTATTCCACTGGTGGCGTGCAGGACTACGGATCAGTGGACCTCCTATTCGCGGTACGCAACGTGTTACACAGGTGTTACGCTAAGCCAACACTCAAGTGTAAAGAGCTAGCGAGGAGCGGAGCTCCTTGAACGGCCTGCGTCTAACACGGCTCTGGTATAACCAGAAACCGATTGCGACCTATAGGAAGGGTTAACTTGATTCCAATAGTCTAGCACAAACCTCTGGAGTTTAGTTTCCTAAGTTATTTGTGAAATTGAACAGAGTATTGACTGTGGTAGAAGAGTTAAGCCACTCTCGCGTTAGCGCTATCGATAATCATTAATTACTATAACTCATTACTAATTATTAATTACTATTTTCTATCACTAATTACATAATTCTTATTGTATTCCCAATTTAGGGCGAACAAATTATAATTTCTTACTGTATTCCTATTTCCAGCCGCATTTATTATAATACTAGCGATTTTCTTTTATATTTCAATTCACTTACCTTTTATTCTTGAATAAACATATTTTCGTTCGGTTTCTAGCACATTAGTGTTTGGATTTCACTCCTTAACCGCACACCACACGAACCTATAATCCCTAACACACAAAATACGAGTCTCCTTCTAAGGGAACCGCTCTCCCTACAAGTCGGTGCAGTAACGTACTCACTCTGGGTCGTTACATTAGATATAATGTAATATACTGGTCCCTTCCCACAGATCAATGTAGTTTTGGTAACAACATCATTATTACTATATCTACATTAGATATACTGTAATATACTGATCTCTTCCCACAAATCAGTGTACATATAATAACAGTTTCGCTATTACTATATCTACATTAGATACAATGTAATATACTGATACCTTCCCACAGATCAGTGTACATATGATAACAGTATCGATATTACTATATCTACATTAGATATGTAATATACATTTAATAACAATATCATTATTACTATATCTACATCAGATTAAATTTAATATACTGATTTAATCCCACAGGCCAATGTACATTTAATAACAATACCATTATTACTATATCTACATCAGATGTAATGCAATATACTGATCCCTTCCCACAGATCAATGTACATATAATAACAGTTTCGTTGTTACTATATCTACATTAGATATAATGTAATATACTGAAAGCTTCCCACAGATCAATGTACATATAATAACAGTATCGTTATTACTATATCTACATTAGATATGTAATATACACTTAATATCAATATCATTATTACTATATCTACATCAGATGTAATGTAATATACTGATTTAATCACACAGACCAATGTACATTTAATAACAATATCATTATTACTATATCCTCATTAGATATAATGTAATATACTGATCACTTCCCACAGATCAATGTAATTTTGGTAACAATATCATTATTACTATATCTACATTAGATATAATGTAATATACTGATCCCGTCCCACAGACCAATGTACATATAATAACAGTTTCGTTATTACTATATCTACAATATTATTATTATTATTATTATTGGTAAGGTTGAGGCTAGCCGGGCACTCAGTCCTTGGGGACCATTGTACCCCGGCCGCTAGGCAGCCTCTTTACTGGCTGTGCCTTGGCAGCTGGGCTTCTGTAGCGAAGTTTAGAAGCGCCGGCACCAGGCCAGCCGAGATGCTTAATGATGAGGGTTCCAGGGTCCCCAGGATTGCTCCTCTTCGGGCCCTTAGTTCCCTGCATCTTAGAAGTACGTGGAGAGGGGTTTCGTCCTCTTCCTCACACCTCGGACATATTGTCACCTCTGTGAGTCTCATGCGCGCGAGGTGTTTCCTCGTGTACCAGTGTCCTGTCACTAGGCCCACGAGCATGCGCAGTTGCGCCCTGTCCAGTTGACTTAAGGTGTCGCCCAGCTTCTTTGACGGCCCCTCAAATAGGGCCCTCGTGTGTCTCATGCCATTTGCGTTGTGCCAGAGCCTGGTGAATTCCTGGTTTAACCAGTCCTTAGCCAGGCCCTTCAACGCATAGGTTGAGACACCAATGGGGTACTCATGGCATGGCTGGGTGCTTATCGCCCCCCGTCGTGCCAGTTCGTTAGCCCTCTCGTTTCCTGGGATTCCAGTGTGACCTGGTACCCATAGCAGCTTAACTCTGTTGTTTAGAGATAGCTGTCCCAGAGTCAGTGCACAGTCCCTGACTAGCTTCGACCCTATTTCCACTTTGTGGAGGGCTTTCAGCGCGGCCAAGCTGTCACTGCAGATATATATGTGTTTGCCTGAGTGGGCCCTTTCCAAATTATATTTGGCGCAGGCCCATATGGCAAACACTTCTGCTTGGAAGGCCGTGACGTGGTGGCCCAACTTGTGGGTCATTTCGACCCTCGGGCTCTCCCCCGCAATCCCAGCTCCGGTGCCGATACCGGTCTTAGAGCCGTCTGTGAACCAGACCAACCCCCCCGGAGTCAGAATGTCGTTTGGGTCCTTCAGCCATTTCTCCCTGTCTGGGAGGATTAGATCATATTCTCGTCTGAAGAGGTATTCCGTCTTGCAGCGGTCTCCACCGTGGGTCAGAATTATCTCTGATCCCGAATCCCTGAGGATTTCGGTGTGACCGCCGCCCATCGGGGACCATTCTTCAGCTTGGTAGAGGCGGATGGCCGCTCTCCAAGCCGTTGCCATCACTGTTAGGTGGGGTGGCTTGATATCGAGCAGCGCACCCATTGCCAAGGTGGGCGTGGTGGGGAGTGCACCTGTTATCCCCAGCAGCGCTATTCTGTATATTCTTTCTATAGCCCTTTTGTGTGCTCCCCTGTTCATGGAGGTCCACCACACAATCGAGGCGTATGTTATGATAGGTTCAAGGATGGCCTGGTATATCCACCTGACCACCCTTGGTTTGAGTCCCCAAGTAGGGCCAAACATTCTGCGGCAGGCCCAGTAGGTGCTGATAGCTTTCTGGGTCTGCCTGTTCACATGGTTCTTCCAGTTGAGTTTTTTGTCTAGTATTACACCTAGATATTTGACCTCATCTGTGAGTTGTAGTTGCGTCCCAAAAAGGTGAGGAGCCTTAAAATAAAAGCGTCTTCTCCTTGTAAATAGGACCAGCTCTGTTTTACTCGGGTTAACCGAGAGCGAATGTGATTGACACCAGGATTCTACGAGTATGATAGCCTTCTGTAATCTCCTCGCTAGATCCAACGGGTGTCTGCCTCTGACCGTGATAGAAAGGTCGTCGGCGTAGCCCTGAACCTCAAAGCCTTCCGTGGCAAGTGTACGTATGAGTTCGTCAACCACGAGGGTCCACAGCAGGGGGGACAGGACTCCTCCCTGCGGGCAGCCCCTCGCGACGTCGGCCCTCACCGTCTCCTCTCCCAGGCTTGTTATGGCTGTTCTGTTCGTCAGCATGTTGTGGATCCATCTTACGACGGAGTCCTTGATATTATACCTCTTCGCGGCTTCCTTAATGGCATCATGGGGTGTGTTATCAAACGCCCCTTCGATGTCGAGGAAGATGCAGAGGGCAGATTCACCGTTCGACAGTGCGCCTTCAATAAAACCTACTAGTTTATGGAGTGCCGTCTCGGTGGATTTGCCGTTTTGATAGGCGTGTTGAGAGGGGTGTAGCGGTTTGTTGGCCAAAACCTCGTCTCTGATGTACCTATCAACCAGCCTCTCCAGCGTTTTGAGCATGAAAGAGGTGAGGCTGATGGGTCTGTATGACTTAGCAAGGTCGTAATTGTCCCTCCCTGGTTTGGGGATGAACACTACCTTGGAGTGTCTCCAGGCTTTAGGTACATATCCCTTTGCTAGGCAGGATTTGAAGATCTGGCCCAGGCGCCTGTACAGGTCCTCACCGCCCTCCTGAAGGAGTGCCGGGAAGATCCCGTCAGTGCCCGGGCTCTTGAATCTTTTGAAGGAGCCGATGGCCCACTTCACCCTGTCTGTGTTTATCACCTTCTCCGCTGTTTCCCAGTCCGCTGGAGCGGGGTCGGTGCGCGCCGTATCGCTACGACGTCGCTCCCGGCCCTCCGCTATTGAGCCTGGGAAATGTGTCTGGATGAGGTGTTCTAATGTTTCCTTGTGGTTGTTCGTCAGACTTCCATCTGGGAGTCTAAGACGATCCAACCCCGGTGAGGGGCCTGTTGAGAAGACCTTCCTTAACCTGGCAACTACTGGTAGAGCTTCGGTTTCTTTGCAGAAGGTCTTCCAGGCTGACCTCTTGCTGGTTCTTATTAGCTTTTTGTAAGCTTGCTGGGCCCTTTTATAGCTGTCCCAGGTTGGCTTCGTATTTGCCTTCATGGCTTTGTTCAGTAGCATGCGGGTGTCCTTTCTGGCTCGGTCCAGTTTCTTGTTCCACCAGGGGACCCTTTTGCTACTGCTTCCGATATTGACAGGGCAGGCATCCTCGTAGGCTTGAGTAACGGCTGAGCTTAAGTGCTTCACCGCTTGCTCAATTTCGCCCACGGTCCTGGGACGCTGACAGTGCCCCTTAAGCCTCCCTTCCAGGCCCTCTCTGTAGAGTGCCCAGTTGGTGGCCTTTGGGTTCCTGTATGCTTCTCCAGTACCGCCTTCCCTGTCACCCGTTAAGTTGAAAGTGATTAGGCGGTGGTCCGAGAGAGTGCTTTCATCTCGAACTTGCCAGTGTTTGACAACCTGTGCCACCTTTATGGAGCCCAGGGTCAGGTCGATTACCTCCTGTCTACGGGAGGTGACGAAAGTGGGGGCGGAGCCTTTGTTAAGGATCTCCAAACCCGTGGTGGCGAGGTACTCTAGCAGTGCTGTGCCTCTGCCATTGGTATTGGTGCTGCCCCATACGGTGTGGTGCGAGTTAGCATCGCATCCGATCACCAGGTGCAGACCCTTGTTTGCACAGTGGTCTATCAGGGCTCTGAGTTCCCTCGTAGGTGGTGGGTCCTCTGAGTCGTACGGGAGGTACGCCGAGCAGATCACTAGCTCATACGTATTCCCGCCAAGGTTAAGTTTGACCTTAACCGCTGAAAGATCGGCTGTGCAGAATTCATTTAGTTTCAGGGCCGTTATCTCCTTCTTGACGAAGATGCAGGCCCTGGGCCTTGTAGATGTGGCATCGTAGTAGAGTGAGCCGCATCTCATATCGAGCCCTCCTACGCGTTCCTTGGAAATCCAAGGTTCTTGTATGAGGGCTATATCTGTCTGCCTTGTCGCAAGGCGGTGATGGAGGATATCCGTTGCCGCCTTGCAATGTTGCAGATTAATCTGCGAGAACCTGGTACCGTCTGACACCCTGTTGGTGTCAGCACTGGTCCGGTCTCGCTTAGTGTTCGCGGCTGTCTTGTGTTCCCCAGAGGGGCCCATAAGACTTACCTTTGAGGGGGGCCCCTTCCGGAGCCTCTCCCTCTCTTATCTCTAGTACTGGTCTTCAGGGAGTGAGGAAGGGTGCGTTGGACGCCCCTTTGCACTCCCATCAGACCAGTCCTTTTGGTGGCTTCTGCCAGGGTTGGCCTTCCCCTCACCGTCCCCGTCCTGGGTATATATCTGCCCGGCGGGGCGGTTGGGCCGATTTGACTCGTCCTCTGCGAGGGTCCGGCTATTTTGTCTGCATTATCCACCTCGAGTGGTGGATCGGTTGCGGTGGGGGTAGGAGGGGCACCCTGGGGTGTCTCCTGTGACTCCACAGGTTCCCCTTCCTCTCCTCCCATCTCCTGGTCTGATCTGCCCTCGGTGACCGGGGCTGTTGCCGCCGGATCCGTTCCGGGGCCTGCATTCAATTGTTTCGGGTCCTCCGTGGTCCCCGCAGGTCCTTCTCTGAAAAGTGCCCTGCGCATTCCTACGTGGACCTCGAAACCCTGCCTTTTTATGAGGCTATGTGAGGCCGGGTCGATTCCCAGGACCAGGGTGACCGAGTTCGGCCCCTCTCTCCTGCTCCAGACCCTCCAGAGCCCGGTGCGGAGGCCTGGGTTTTGACCCTCAATGAGCCTCATTATAGCCTCCGTTTTTGTCGGAGGGCCGGGGATGACTGTCAGCATCCTTCTCAATTTTGGTAGCCGCTGACTGTCAATGACCTGGAGGTTTGCTCCCTCCCAGGGCTTGACTGCGGCGATGGTGGACTTTAGCCACTCTGTTGAGCCTGCATCCGCGCAGGTGACCAGCAGGATGCCCCCGCCGAACCGGCATTCATCGAAACGCGGCATGGTATTCCCTTTGGGGGTTCCACACAGCGCCTCCACAATCGCCCGCTCGACGTTGGAGCCCTGCTCTTCCGTGAGTGTCGCCTCTGGGTAGTTGGCCGGCACTATGGCCAGCCTCCTTTCCGTCGTCAACGCCTCCTTGTAGCTGACCGGCGACGGGAATACCTTCTGTCGCCGCTTCGCTAGAGGTTGGGTGTTCGGGGATATGGACGGCCGGGACCTCTTAAGCCCCTTACCATCCACTCCCCTTTGGCCTACCTTCGACGTTCCCGCAGTAGGTTGCCCGATTACCGAGCCTCCCTTCGCGGTCGCCGTCGTTGGGGCCTTCCCCGCCTCATTTCTTTTGTCCGTGGGGACAGTCCCGCCAGAGTTCCTTTCGAGAGCTATACGCTCTCTTCGGGCCCTCTTCCTGGCTGCCCCACAGCGTTTCATCTTCCTCCATACTTCCGGGTCCAGATAAGGGATTTCTCCCTGCATGTCCCCGGTCGCTTCGGAGGAGAGCTCTTCGTTGAGCGTGAGTGAGTCCAGGGCAGGTAGGGCTATGCCTTCGCCCGCCGCTGGCGCACTCATTTTCTGGTCGCTCGCTAGCGGTGCCGCGGGGGTGGTTCCCAAGATTGAGCCCCTTAACCCTTCCGTTGCACCGTTGTCGGGCGCGTGTTCGTTGGAGTCCGTCTGCGTTACCGTATCGTCTCCGTCTGTTTGTTTCTGTGTATTTTTGTTTTTTTTTGTTTAAGTCTTTATTGTCCATTTAAGTCCCACGAGTAGTCGGGAAATAAAGGTCCACCCCTGCAGAGCCCGCTTACAGGGGTAAGGCAAGATACAATGGGGGGGCGCCTGGTACCCCAAGGGCATCGTTCGAGACACCATTACCCCGGTGCCATCCAGCTCTCGGCACGATAGCTTACACCTTAGCTTGGGGAGCTGGTCCGCGACGGGGCTTTAGTTCTCCACCGAGGGTTTTTAGGCCCTCAGGGGTCCCTTATGGCACCCGTTGACCAGGGCACTCCGTGGACGCTCCTTTCCCGTGTCCCGGTCGCCCGAGGCGAGCCGTTCTACGGTACACGGGGTCCACTTCACGCACCCGGTCGTCCTCCTATCCGCCACCCGGAGACGCGCTCGGTTGGGGCTCAGCCTGGCTCGACCGGTGGTCGACCTGGTTCCCCGCGCCCCTTTCGGGGGTTGGGGCACTCCGAGCTATATCTACAATAGATATAATATAATATACTGATACCTTCCCACAGATAAATGTACATATAATAACAGTATCGTTATTACTATATCTACATTAGATATGTTATATACATTTAATAACAATATCATTATTACTATATCTACATCAGATGAAATTTAATATACTGATTTAATCCCACAGACCAATGTACATTTAATAACAATACCATTATTACTATATCTACATCAGATGTAATTTAATATACTGATTTAATCCTACAGATCAATGTACATATAATAACAGCTTCGTTATTACTATATCTACATTAGATATGTAATATACATTTAATAACAATATCATTATTACTATATCTACATCAGATGAAATTTAATATACTGATTTAGTCCCACAGGCCAATGTACATTTAATACCAATACCATTATTACTATATCTACATCAGATGTAATGCAATATACTGATCCCCTCCCACAGATCAATGTAATTTTGGTAACAATATCATTATCACTATATCTACATTAGATATAATGTAATATACTGATCCCTTCCCACAGATCAATGTACATATAATAACAGTTTCGTTATTACTATATCTACATTAGATACAATATAATATACTTATACCTTCCAACAGATAAATGTACATATAATAACAGTATCGTTATTACTATATCTACATTAGATATGTAATATATATTTAATAACAATATCATTATTACTATATATACATCAGATGAAATTTAATATACGGATTTAATCCCACAGACCAATGTACATTTAATAACAATACCATTAATACTATATCTACATCAGATGTAATTTAATATACTGATTTAATCCCACAGATCAATTTACATATAATAACAGTTTCGTTATTACTATATCTACATTAGATATGTAATATACATTTAATAACAATACCATTATTACTATATCTACATCTGATGAAATTTAATATACTGATTTAATCCCACAGACCAATGTACATTTAATAACAATACCATTATTACTATATCAACATCAGATGTAATTTAATATACTGTTTAATCCCACAGATTAATGTACATATAATAACAGTTTCGTTATTACTATATCTACATTAGATATGTAATATACATTTAATAACAATACCATTATTACTATATCTACATCAGATGAAATTTAATATACTGATTTAATCCCACAGACCAATGTACATTTAATAACAATACCATTATTACTATATCAACATCAGATGTAATTTAATATACTGATTTAATCCCACAGATTAATGTACATATAATAACAGTATCGTTATTACTATATCTACATTAGATATGTAATATACATTTAATAACAATATCATTATTACTATATCTACATCTGATGTAGATATAGTAATAATGATATTGTTATTAAATGTATATTACATATCTAATGCAGATATAGTAATAACGATACTGTTATTATATGTACATTGATCTGTGGGATTAAATCAGTATATTAAATTTCATCTGATGTAGGTATAGTAATAATGATATTGTTATTAAATGTATATTGGTCTGTGGGATTAAATCAGTATATTAAATTTCATCTGATGTAGGTATAGTAATAATGATATTGTTATTAAATGTATGTTACATATCTAATGTAGATATAGTAATAACGATACTGTCATTATATGTACATTGATCTGTGGGAAGGTATCAGGATATTACATCATATCTAATGTAGATATAGTAATAACGATACTGTTATTATATGTACATTGATCTGTGGGAAGATATCAGTATATTACATTGTATCCAATGTAGATATAGTCATAATGATATTGTTATTAAATGTACACTGGTCTGTGGGAATAAATCAGTATATTACATTACATCTGATGTAGATATATTAATAATAATATTGTTATTAAATGTATATGACATATCAAATGGAGATATAGTAATAACGATACTGCCATTATATGTACATTGATCGGTGGGAAGGGATCATTATATTACATTATATCTAATGTAGATATAGTAATAATGGTATTGTTATTAAATGTACATTGGTCTGTGGGATTAAATCAGTATATTAAATTTCATCTGATGTAGATATAGTAATAAATGTATATTACATATCTAATGTAGATATAGTAATAACGATACTGTTATTATATGTACATTGATCTGTGGGAAGGTATCAGTATATTACATTGTATCCCATGTAGATATAGTAATAATGATATTGTTATTAAATGTACATTGGTCGGTGGGATTAAATCAGTATATTAAATTTCATCTGATGTAGATATAGTAATAAATGTATATTACATATCTAATGTAGATATAGTAATAACGAAACCGTTATTATATGTACATTGATCTGTGGGAAGGGATCAGTATATTAAATTACATCTGATGTAGATATAGTAATAATGGTATTGTTATTAAACGTACATTGGTCTGTGGGATTAAATCAGTGTATTACATTTAACCTGATGTAGATATAGTAATATTGATATTGTTATTAAATGTATATTACATATCTAATGTAGATATAGTAATAACGATACTGTTATTATATGTACATTGATCTGTGGGAAGGAATCAGTATATTGCAGCAGATCTAATGCAGATATAGTAATAAGAATATTGCCATTATATGTTCATTGATCTGTGGGAAGGTATCAGTATATTACATTGTATCCAATGTAGATATAGTCATAATGATATTGTTATTAAATGTACATTGGTCTGTGGGAATAAATCAGTATATTAAATTTCATCTGATGTAGATATAGTAATAAATGTATATTACATATCTAATGTAGATATAGTAATAACGAAACTGTTATTACATGTACATTGATCTGAGGGAAGATATCAGTATATTACATTGTATCCAATATAGATATAGTAATAATGATATTGTTATTAAATGTACATTGGTCTGTGGGAATAAATCAGTATATTACATTACATCTGATGTAGATATAGTAATAATGATATTGTTATTATATGTATATTACATATCTAATGTAGATATAGTAGTAACGATACTGTTATTATATGTACATTGATCTGTGGGAAGGAATCAGTATATTGCAGCAGATCTAATGCAGATATAGTAATAAGGATATTGCCATTATATCTTCATTGATCTGTGGGAAGGTATCAGTATATTACATTATATCTATTGTAGATATAGTAATAACGAAACTGTTATTATATGTATATGGATCTGTGGGTAGGGATCAGTATATTACATTATATCTAATGTAGACATAGTAATAATGAAGCTGTTACCAAAATTACATTGATCTGTGGGAAGGCATCAGTATATTACATTATATCCAATGTAGATATAGTATAAATGATACCGTTATTCAATGTACATTGATCGGTGGGAAGGGATCATTATATTACATTATATCTAATGTAGATATAGTAATAATGATATTGTTATTAAATGTATATTACATATCTAATGTAGATATAGTAATAACGATACTGTTATTATATGTATATTGATCTGTGGGAAGGTATCAGTATATTACATTAAATCTATTGTAGATATAGTAATAACGAAACTGCTATTATATGTACATTGATCTGTGGGAAGGTGTCAGTATATTACATTGTATCCAATGTAGATATAGTAGTAATGACATTGTTATTAAATGTACATTGGTCTGTGGGAATAAATCAGTATATTACATTACATCTGATGTAGATATATTAATAATGATATTGTTATTACATGTATATTACATATCTAATGTAGATATATTAATAATGATATTGTTATTAATTGTACATTGGACTGTGGGATTAAATCAGTATATTAAATTTCATCTGATGTAGATATAGTAATAATGATATTGTTATTAAATGTATATTACATATCTAAATGCTAGATATAGTAATAACGTACTGCTTATTATATGTACATTGATCGGTGGGAAGGGATCCAGTATATTACATTATATCCTAATGTAGATACTAGTAATAACTGATACTGTTATTAATTTGTACATTGATCTGTGGGAGGTAATCAGTATATTATATTGTATCCGATGTAGATATAGTAATAATGATATTGTTATTAAATGTATATTACATCTCAATGAGATATAGTAATAACGATACTGCCATTATATGTACATGATCGGTGGGAAGGGATATTATATTACATTATGTCTAATGTAGATTAGTAATAATGATATTGTTATTAAATGTACATTGGTCTGTGGGATTACATCAGTATATTAAATTTCATCTGATGTAGATATAGTAATAATGATATGTTATAAATGTATATTACATATCTAATGTAGATATAGTAATAACAATACTGATATTATATGTACATTAGTCTGTGGGAAGGTATCAGTATATTACATTATAATCTAATGTAGATATATTAATAACGAAACTGTTAGTATATGTACGTTGATCATGTGGGATTAAATCAGGATATTAAATTACATCTGATGTAGATATAGTAATAATGGTATGTTATTAACGTACATTGATCTGTGGGATTAAATCAGTAATTACATTATCATCTGATGTAGATATAGTAATAATGATATTGTTATTAAATGTATATTACATATCTAATGTATATATGGTAATAACGATACTGCCATTATATGTACATTGATCGGTGGGAAGGGATCATTATATTACATTATATCTAATGTAGATACAGTAATAATGGTATTGTTATTAAATGTACATTGTTCTGTGGGATTAAATCAGTATATTACATTTCATCTGATGTAGAGATAGTAATAATGATATTGTTATTAAATGTATATTACATATCTAATGTAGATATAGTAATAACGATACTGTTATTGTATGTACATTGATCTGTGGGAAGGTATCAGTATACTACATTGTATCCAATGTAGATATAGTAGTAATGATATTGTTATTAAATGTACATTGGTCTGTGGGAATAAATCAGTATATTACATTACATCTGACGTAGATATATTAATAATGATATTGTTATTAAATGTATATTACATATCTAATGTAGATATAGTAATAACGATACTGTTATTATATGTAAATTGATCTGTGGGAAGATATCAGTATATTACATTATATCTAATGTAGATATAGTAATAACGATACTGTTATTACATGTACATTGATCTGTGGGAAGGTATCAGTATATTACATTGTATCCAATGTAGATATATTAATAATGATATTGTTATTAAATGTACATTGGTCTGTGGGAATAAATCAGTATATTACAATACATCTGATGTAGATATATTAATAATGATATTGTTATTAAATGTATATTACATATCAAATGGAGATATAGTAATAACGAAACTGTTATTATATGTACATTGATCTATGGGAAGGGATAAGTATATTACATTATATCTAATGTAGATATAGTAATAGTGATATTGTTATTAAATGTACATTGGTCTGTGGGAATAAATCACTATATTACATAACATCTGATGTAGATATAGTAATAATGATATTGTTATTAAATGTATATTACATGTCTAATGTAGATATAGTAATGACGATACTGCCATTATATGTACATTGATCGGTGGGAAGGGATCATTATATTACATTATGTCTAATGTAGATTTAGTAATAATGATATTGTTATTAAATGTACATTGGTCTGTGGGATTAAATCAGTATATTAAATTTCATCTGATGTAGATATAGTAATAATGATATTGTTATTAAATGTATATTACATATCTAATGTAGATATAGTAATAACAATACTGATATTATATGTACATTAGTCTGTGGGAAGGTATCAGTATATTACATTATATCTAATGTAGATATATTAATAACGAAACTGTTATTATATGTACGTTGATCAGTGGGATTAAATCAGTATATTAAATTACATCTGATGTAGATATAGTAATAATGGTATTGTTATTAAACGTACATTGATCTGTGGGATTAAATCAGTATATTACATTACATCTGATGTAGATATAGTAATAATGATATTGTTATTAAATATATATTACATATCTAATGTATATATAGTAGTAACGATACTGTTATTATATGTACATTGATCTGTGGGAAGGTATCGGTATATTACATTATATCTAATGTAGATATAGTAATAACGAAGCTGTTATCATATGTACATTGATCTGTGGGAAGGGGTAAGTATATTATATTATATCTAATGTAGATATAGTAACAATGATATTGTTACCAAAATTACATTGGTCTGTGGGAAGGTATCAGTATATTACATTGTATCTTATGTAGATATAGTAATAACGAAACTATTATTATATGTACATTGATCTGTGGGAAGGGATCAGTATATTACATTATATCTAATTAAGATATAGTAATATTGATATTGTTATTAAATGTACATTGTTCTGTGGGATTGAATCAGTATATTAAATTTCATCTGATGTAGATATAATAATAATGATATTGTTACTAAATGTACATTGGTCTGTGGGATTAAATCAGTGTATTAAATTACATCTGATGTAGATATAGTAATAATGGTATTGTTATTAAGTGTACATTGATCTGTGGGATTAAATCAGTATATTACATTACATCTGATGTAGATATAGTAATAATGATATTGTTATTAAATGTATATTACATTACATCTGATGTAGATATAGTAATAATGATATTGTTATTAAATGTATATTACATATCTAATGTAGATATAGTAATAACGATACTGCCATTATATGTACATTGCTCGGTGGGAAGGGATCATTATATAACATTATATCTAATGTACATATAGTAACAATGATATTGTTATTAAATGTATATTACATACCTAATGTAGATATACATTTAATAACAATACTGTTATTATATGTACATTGATCTGTGGGAAGGTATCAGTATGTTACATTATATCCAATGTAGATATAGTAATAACGAAACTGTTACTATATGTACATAGATCTGTGGGATTAAATCAGTATATTAAATTACATTTGATGTAGATATAGTAATAATGATATTGTTATTAAATGTATATTACATATCTAATGTAGATATAGTAATAACGAAACTGTTATTGTATGTACATTGATCTGTGGGAATAAATCAGTATATTAAATTTCATATGATGTAGATATAGTAATTATGATATTGTTATTAAATGTATATTACATATCTAATGTAGATATAGTAATAACGATACTGCCATTATATGTACATTGATCGGTGGGAAGGGATCATAATATTACATTATATCTAATGTACATATAGTAATAATGATATTGTTATTAAATGTATATTACATATCTAATGTAGACATAGTAATAACGAAACTGTTATTGTATGTACATTGATCTGTGTGAATAAACCAGTATATTACATTACATCTGATGTAGATATAGTACTAATGATATTGTTATTAAATGTATATTACATATCTAATGTAGACATAGTAATAACGAAACTGTTATTATATTTACATTGATCTGTGGGAAGGGATCAGTATATTATATTATATCTAATGTAGATATAGTAATAATGATATTGATACCAAAATTACATTGATCTGTGGGAAGGGATCAGTATATTAAATTATATCCAGAGTAGATATAGTATATATGATACTGTTATTCAATGTACATTGATCTGTGGGATGGAATCAGTATATTGCAGTAGATCTAATGAAGTTATAGTAATGACGATAATGTTATAATCGGTACATTGAATAACAGTATCATTTATACTATATCTACATTGGATATAATGTAATATACTGATGCCTTCCCACAGATCAATGTAATTTTGGTACCAACATCATTATTGCTATATCTACATTAGATATAATGTAATATACTGATCTCTACCCACAGATCAATGTACATATAATAACAGTTTCGTTTTTACTATATCTACAATTGATATAATGTAATATACTGATACTTTCCACAGATCAATGTACATATAATAACAGTAACGTTATTACTATATCTACATTTGATATGTAATATACATTTAATAACAATATCATTATTACTATATCTACATCAGATGAAATTTAATATACTGATTTAATCCCACAGACCAATGTACATTTAATAACAATATCATTATTAATATATCTTGTGACCCTTTCGGGGGTTCACTCTATATTCTCTTCACACACTAGTTTCGTATAAACGTTGGGCGCCAGCCACTCGCGGTGGCAATTAAAAATTGGACAAATGGACAGAATGGTGGTCGTTACAGGGGATGGGACTCGTGGCACTTACGTCCTTACAATCTCGCGGGGGAGTACGCAAGGAGGATTTGTCGAGGGTTAGGGAAGGTCTCAGGGTGAGGGAGGTTTCTGGAAGTTCGTCTACGTTACGCGTGAGGATGCTTTTAGACGGGAACGTTGGGGGCTGGACAAAAGGGTTTCGAGAAATATAGCGGGGGATGACCGGCGCGATACGCGGACACACAAGTTCGCAATCGAAGATCGCCGTTGCCGAAACTCACAACAATATCAGATCGCAATTTAATAACGCAAGGGACTCACCCCACAGTGCACACTGCACGCTTCCCACTCACTCTTCAAAATCTCAATGATCGCTTTTTCGCCAAAAATCTCTTTACGTTCGCTATTTTGTAGCCTAGGGCTCAATGACGGCTCGTCGTCGCTGCCGCGACGACGGGACCGTCGCGGGATGATTTTTGGGGAGGGGATGGGGAATAGGAAGGGGGCCTTTTCTGGCAACGGAATAGATTGGTTATCGATTGTCGATCTGCCGGTGTTCGGGTTCGATGGGGCTGGCGGATCTCCGGCCGTGGCGGGTGGACTGAGGTCTTCGGGCTCGGCGACTGATGGCTCCAGGTGGACGTTTGTATCAGCTGCTGGGCCACTTCGTCTCTTTTTCCGAAGTCCCGCGTTGCTTTTCCTCTCCTGGAGGGTGGGAGGTCTGTTGCCGGCCTCGTAGCTCCTTTTTGCGGGTGATCCCTGTTGTCTCTTTTCTGTCGCCTCCATCGGCCCGACACCGGCGGGCGGGGAAAAGGGGTGAGGTGTTAGAAGGGTTAAGGGTCATTTTTAGGTGGGATTTGAGGTGGGAGAAGCGCAGCGATTGTAACGGGGGGGGGGGGGGGGGGGGGCACAGGTGTCACCACGTTACAACACCCCACCGCCTTGACCGGAAACGGGAGATACAACGGGTAGGGATAAGGACTTAGGCGAACAGTAGTTTTGAGAGAAGAGAGATCCACATCGGTGGGTTCTCGCGGACACTCATCCTTCCATGCTGCGCTCTCATTCAGGAGGGGTCGCGGACATGAGCGACCCTCCTGTTGTCGTGTCGAATCGTAGCATTTTTAATTGATGGACCTGTAATATAAACGGATTAGTATCTGGCCGAAATCATAAAGGGAAAGGGGGGAGAATCTAGACGCTGGGTGGAGAAATTACGACTTAATTTTACCTGCCTTGGGTTTTGACTACTCGTTGTGCCGAAATTTTTATGCGGATTAAGGGAGGGTGGCAGGTGTGCCTAATTCTTGGTAGGATGTTTGGAAGGGTTTCGTCGTTGTCTCGTTCGTCCGTCCGTTCGTCTTTGTGCCGGGCTGTCGTCAAAAATAATAATAAAAAAAATTGGTCTTTGTCGGGTAAGGTGGGATTGGGTGGACGGGAGGGGAAGTATTGTTAGGGGCTCATTTGGGGTAGAGGAGGGTGGATGTAAGGGTAGGGACTGGAGGCAAGGGGGCAGTTACTCGGAGAAGAAGAAAGACGGAAAGGTAGAGAAGAAGCAGGGGATAGTAAAGGAAAGAGAGAGAATAGTGAAGGAGAAAGAATAGGGAAAGAGAAAGAATAGGGAAAGAGAAAGAATAGGGAAAGAGAAAGAATAGGGAAAGAGAAAGAATAGGGAAAAGAAAGGGAGACGGAAGGTAAAATTTAGGGGAGGTTACGGGGTTTTTGTATTTTTAGGGCCATTAATGGTGGGGGAGGGATCTTTAAGGACATGAGGGGTGGGATCTCGGGGGTTTGGGGTCGTGAGGCAGGGGAATACTGGGGGAATAGGGGTTCCGGAGGGGGATAGCGGGATAGGGTTTTGCGGAGGAATTCGAGGGATGGGGCTTGGGATGGTGTAGTTGGGGTTGTGGAAGTGTCGCGGCCCTCCTGGGTCCTAAGGCGGGCTGTAGCTGCCCGCAGTAGGGTCAGGTGAGGGTCGCCGGGTGAGGTTGGGTGGGGGGAGGTGGTTGAGTGGGATGTTGGGGTGGGAATTAGGGTGCTGGGTGTTGGGGGTTTCTATTTCTGGATTGCCTCCCGGATTTTCCTAATCTGGAATGCGTGGGCTGGGTTGGTTGAGGTTTGGGAAGGAGTTGAGTGTGTGGGGGATGAGGGAAAATCAGCGGTGGATGGTGTAGGGGGAGGAGTAGGGGATGCGGGAGGGGTTTGGTACTCGGATTCTTCCGAGTCCGTCTGGACCGCAATTTCGGCAGTCTGCGGTAGCGGCCGGCCTCTCCATAGCCGCGGCCTCCGCGGCGTCGGCCTCCACCTTCGGGCCCTGCTCCCCCGGCCCCTACCTCTTCTACTTGATACAAACATCTGTTGGGGTGTAAGTTTGTTAGTAGGATTTTTGGTGGGCGTTTTGCTGGGGGTGGCTTTAGTGGTGGTGGGTTAATGTTAATTTTGGTTTCTGGTATCGTCGCTAACGGCTTACGCAAAAGGAATTTTATTGCTGTTCGTTTTTCGTTTTCCCGGAATTCGAGCGCCAAAATTTTGTTTCATTATTGTCGATACTTAGGAGTTTTCTAGGTCGTGGAATAGGCAAGGACATGAGGGGAGGTATGGGGGGTTGGTCAGTTTTTATTACGTTTACTGTAGGGTTTAGGGGGTATTTTCGGGGTCGTCCTCGTCCTCGACGAGGGGGTGGGGTAGGAGCTTGTTGGGAGGGTATGATTTGCGTAGGGTTTGGGAGTACTTGGACTTTTCGGGGCCTCCCTCGGCCACGGCGAGGGGGTGGAGTAGGAATGGGTGTTGGAATCATGACTTGAGTATTGTGTGGAGGTATCGGAGTTTTCCTCGGTCTCCCTCGCCCTCGGCGTGGGAGTGGAACAGGAGTGGGTGGTGTGTTTATTATCGGTGGGGTGTTTTGGGGTGCTTGGATTTTTCGGGGTCTCCCTCGTCCTCGACGAGGCGCTGGAGTAGAGATAGGCGAGGAAGGGGACATTTGCGTGGGTGTTTGTTGTGGTGTTTGTTGGGTGGAAATGTCATGGGTTTGTGAAGAAGGTCCTGGTTGGGAAATATCATTAATATCTTGATTCGAAAAAGGGTTATCAGAAACTGAATCGTCAAGATTTGGAGGAGGTCTAAAGGGTTTGAGATCTTTTATGTGGACTTTTGGAATGATATTTCCAACTGAATCTTTTAATTCGTAAACAACGGGAGAAAGGATTTTTGAAATGGTATAGGGACCTGAAAATTTGGGGGCGAGTTTGGATGCGAAGTTGTGGGCGGCGGAGGAAAGGATTCGTTGGCGTCTCATGACGAGGTCACCAATTTGGTAGCGCTCGTCACGACGCCCCCGATTATAATAGGAAGCTTGGCGGTAGGAGGCTTTTTCTAGATTTCGGTGGACTATATCATATAGAAGGGTTAGACGGGAGATGCGGTTGGACCAGTCTTGGGGATTTTGGGGAGTTATTAAAGAATTGGATTTAATTTCATGGCGTAGGTTTTGGATGGGACGGGGGTTTCGACCAAAATTGAGGAACGCGGGAGAAACGAGGGAGGAGGAATGTACGGCGGTATTATAGGCAAAACAAAATTCAGGAAGGTGTTTGTCCCAATTTCGATGGTCTTCTCCAATAAACGTCGTGATCATGGTTTTGAGAGTTCGATTAACTCTTTCTACAGGATTTGCTTGGGCATGATAAGGGAGGAATTGTCGTCTGTTTGATTCCGTACGTCGTCAGTCTGTTCGTTACGTCTCTGTTGCAAAATTCTGTACCGTTATCCGTAAGGAGGAATTTGGGACATCCCCATCGGTGGAGGACAAGGGACTCAAAGGCAGAAAGGATTGGTTTGGCGGAAGCTTTATGGAGGGGGTTTACTTCAATATATTTTGTGAAAAGGTCTTGGAAAACGAGGAGATATTTATTTTGGGATTTACTGGGAGGGAAGGGGCCCATAATGTCAGCAGCCACGACGGTCCAGGGCGCCTCCACCGGGCGCTCCCGCATCAACCCCGCCGGTGGCCGCTGCAAAACTTTGCTTTGTTGGCATTGAAGACACCGTCTGACAAATTGGACTACATCCGGAAACATTCCAGGCCAATAGAAATCTTGCGTCAGACGGTAGTAGGTCTTATCAATGCCAAGGTGACCGGATTGGGGAGGGTCGTGGGCGTCAGAAAGGGCTTTTGGGCGTAAGGAAAGCGGGAGGACTAATTTCCACCCGTCAAGGTCGGGGACAATGGGATCTAAGAGGGAATTAGGACGGTGGTAATACAATCTATTGTCTTCAATGGTCCAGTCGGGATATTTGGAGGGAAAATCTCTTACGTCACGAAGCTTATTGGAGTACCATGGATCAGGATCGTTACCGACGGCCGCTACGCCGTCTATTGGGTCGCCGTACATTCGGGAGGGAGCGTCCGGCACGACGTTGTGGGTTCCCCTCCGGTGGACGATTTTCATCGGCTGGCCTTGAAGGGTCAAGGCCCACCGGGCCATTCGTCCAGTAGGGTCCTTAAGGTGGTGAAGCCACCGGAGACTATTGTGGTCCGTCACCACGGTAATTTCGGACCCTTCAATATAGGAGCGTAATTTTTGGGTCGCCCACACGACGGCCAGACACTCCCTTTTCGTTACGGAGTAGTTCCTCTCCGCGCGAGTGAGGGAACGGCTAGCGTAGGCTATTGGGTGTTCTTCACCGTCTACGGTCTGGACGAGAACTGCCCCGACAGCCGTATCGCTAGCGTCGGTTTGGAGGGAAAAGGGAAGGGTAAAATCGGGACGAGCCAGGACGGGAGTTTTGGTGAGGGCCATTTTCAAGGTTTCAAAAGCGGATGCTTGCTCAGGACCCCACTCCCAAGCAACATCTTTTTGTAGGAGACGGGTAAGGGGATTTTTGTCTTTGGAAACATCTTTTAAAAATCGGGAATACCATTTTACCATTCCAAGGAAGCGTCGGAGTTGTTTAAGGGTAGTGGGTGGACGGTAGGAAAGGATGGGTTCTATTTTCTCTGGATCGGCAATCATACCGTCCTTATTTATTAAAAAGCCGAGATATCGGACCTCGGAACAACAAAATTCGCTTTTTTCACGGTTTATTTCTAAATTCGCCTCTCGTAGTCTGGTCAAAACTTTCGCGAGCCATTCTAAGTGTTCCTCGTACGTGTCGGTCGCGATTACCACGTCGTCTAAATACGCGAAGATGTATGGCTCCCAATCGGGAGTGATCAACTTGTCCATGATGCGTTGGAAGGTTGCGGGGGCGTTGGTGAGGCCGTAGGGCATACGGGTAAATTGGAAAAGGCCTCTACCGGGAACTGCAAAAGCGGTGATTTCTTTACTGGAGGGATCAAGGGGGACTTGGAAATATGCTTGGCTAAGGTCTAATTTGGACATATAACGGGCAGTTCGGAGGCTGTCGAGGATACGATCCATGCTAGGGAGGGGATAGGTATCTTTTTTAGTGACTTCATTAACGTCACGGTAGTCTATACAAAATCTGTAGGAGCCGTTGGGTTTGGGAATTAGGACGGGACGACTACACCAGGCACTAGAGGAGGGTTCGATTATACCGGATTGGAGCATTGAATCTACTTCTTTTTGCGCAGCTTCTAAAACACGGGGAGCCATGCGACGAGGACGTTGTTTAATAGGAGGGTGGATTTGAACATCAATAGAATGTGTAACAAGAGGAGTGGTTCCTAAGGTAGAGGATGGGGGTGGGATGAGGCGATCAAGAAGGGTTTGAATTCCCGAGATTTCCTCGGGGGTTGCTACGGAAAGTCCGGCGCAAGCGGGGTTCATGGGAAAGGGATCGGGTGAGGATTCAGGGTAGAAGGGGTGAAGAGGTCCGTTCGGAGTCCGCCACGTCCTTAGATGTCCGTCTATGGTAATTCCAAACCGGGCGATAAAATCCATCCCTAGGACTACCTCATACCACAATGACTCGCTTGCGCGAAGGGGGAGGTTCTGGATTTCGTCAGCGACCTAGATCGCGACGGTGACCTCTCCGAGGATCCTCTCTTTTATGTTGTTGGCTAGGATCATGCAGGCTTGGGAAGGGGTTAAATGGAGTCTGAATAATTGAGCGATTTTGGGACCTGCATAGGAATGGGTTGCGCCGGTATCAAGGAGGGCTTGGAAGATATATTTACCGTGCTGCAAGGGGAGGAAAATGCGATTATCGTCGGGATAGGGTTCTGTACGGGACTCTACTAAAGGGGATTTCCTTGGAGTTGGAATCGGTGCGGTTGAAGGAGTTTTCGGGGGTTTCTGGACGCGGGATTTCGGGGGTTGGATCGGGTCTTTCGGGGAGGTCGCGTCGACCCTTACCGCCGACCTCCGCAGGCGTTTCCCGACAAACAATTCGGGCATTCTGGTGCGATGACGTCGAACTTGCCGCACCGGAAGCAAAGCTTCCTCCTCGGCTGCTGGGAGGCGCCGAACCAATGCCCCGCTTGACCGCAGTTCCAACATTGGCCAGGAAGGGAGGATTGGGTGGAGGTAGCCGCGGGACGAAGAGGTAGTTGTTGGGAACCGGAGGTCGCTTGGGAGTAGGAAGTAGGGCGGTTGGGGATTGACGCATTCAGGGAGGTTGGGGCACGGTATCCGGCAGGGGATGGTACCATGGGAAGGGACATCAAACTGGGGATTTCGGTAATGGTGAGGGGAGGAGGAGGTGTAACGGGACGGTTGGAGGTTGAGGTTTGGGGGCGGTTCGAGGCTGGTGCATTTCGCGGGGTTTTCGGGACGGATTGGGATGCTGAGGAAGGTCGGGAGTACTCAGCGGCTGCCGCGAGTTTTGATCGCGGTCCTCCCGGCGGGGGCACGTAAACCGTTCCCGGGATCGTGAGGCTCCCCGCCGTCGGAGGCCCGCGATACTCCTCGCTGCTCCGCTGGGTCTCTTCCACCCACCTTCCTAGACGGAGTAAATCGTTAAAGGAATTGGGAGGGTGGAAGTCGACTACTAATTTGTAGCGAGGGTGGAGGTTCCGAATTACTATTCCTAACTGTTCGGGAGTGGATAAGGGAGGTTCTAGACGGCGGCATATCACTTGTAGCTTGGGAAGGTAGGTGGAGAGGGGTGCCCGCTCCCCTTGGGTGCGGGTCATTAGGTCCATTCTTAGGCTGTTTTGGTAGTTGCTAGGGGTGTAACATAAACGGAAGTTGTGCAGGAATTCGCCATAACTGGCCCAAGTGTGGGCCTGCCCCCGCGCCCAGGCTCGCGCCTCCCCGGTTAAGGCATAGGGGATAGCTCGGATCAGTTCGAGTTCAGTAAGGTTCTGGGTGGTGGCAACCTCGGCCAAGGTTTCGAGAAATTCCTCCCCGTCTTCCCCGGGGGCTCCCGAAAAGGAAATCTTCTATTTACGAAATAATTCCGCAGCGCGAGCCTCGCCTGCGGCAGGAATATGGGAGTGTTGGGAAAAATTCCCTAGGGGATGAAAAGGGTTGGTTCGGGAAAGGGAGGGTTCGGCGAAGTGCGGGGGTAGCTGAGGGAAAGAGGGGAAAATGGAGGACAGTATGGACGTTGGGAGGGGTATGGAACGGGGTAAGTGTAATCCATAGGGTTTGGAGCTTGTGTTGGTGCCGGGATCGGTTCTGGCGGGAGAAAAGGATACTGGGTTTCAGATATTCTTTGTAGGAGGTGGGTACTACTTAGGGGAGGCGGAGCTGCCCCTAGGCTAGTACGGTACGGGTTGGAGGTATTTAGAGGACGAGTTGGAGGGGTAGGGGGTGGATTTTGGGGTGCTGGTATCGTTAGGGGATCGACGAATGGATTTAAGGGGGGTGTAGGTAAGGGGGTGGAGTGCTCGCCGGTACTCGGGTCGGGCGCGAACGTAACCCTTTCGCGCCGTTCCCCGGCAAGCTGGGACTGATTTAGATCTATCGATGGAGGATTAACAGGAGTGGGACGGGAAACAGAAGTTACTGTAACGGTCGTGGTGGTTGGGGTGGTGGTTGAGGTCAGGGTAGCGGGGTTGGGAATGTAAGGTTGGGGGCGTATTTCGGGAAGGGATCGGTAGGAGGTTTCAGAAGTGGGTGGATCGGCCGATTCAGGCTCAGGATCCTCCCGTTGGCGGGGAGGAGGATCGGCGGTGGGATGCGGAGGGGAATCATCGACAGCCGGGGTCTCCCATGCCGTAAAAAGAGTAAATGGCAGGCGATCCCCGGCTGTGTCGAGCGTGACATCCCATGGCGCGGCATTCGGGCCGAGTACTCGCCGTATTTCCGCGCGAACGTACCGGTCCTAGAGATCCTGTAACTTTCCCCGTACATTCAACCGCGCGTGATCCATGAGCTGTATCAGCTCCACCACGTCAAGATTACAAACGCGCTCTCGTATTACCCGTGCCTCCTCCGAATCCATTTTCGCGATTTTTTACGCGTTCCCGGCGGCAACGATACCAAAAGAAAACTGGGGAAAAACAAAAAGGATTTAAAGATCCTGAAAGAAAAGAGGGGTACAATCGCAAAAAAAAAATAAAGCAATTCGACACAAAGATATCCGGTTTTATTGGTAGTTTTCCCTGGAAAACCCAAGGCTCGGTCTTCAGTAATCGTTGCTGGAAAAAAGGGGCAAAAGAAAAAGAGAAAAATCTGAAATCGAAAAGGCTCGATAGAGTGCTCACGGTCGGCGAAAGCACGGCCGGGCCCTCGATATCGGCAAATCGCGAACAAAGTTTTGAATTTGGGAGGGTACACAATAGAAATAGATTTCGACACAGATAACAATACCGTTCCACTAATTTCGATAACGAGGACGGTTCGGTCGAAAACGGCGTACGTCGGTGACTCACTATTTATCGTCCGTTAGGACGTTAACGGATCGGATTTCAAACCCACGCCGCGTTCGACTGGCGACACTCGACAAAAAAAAACAACAACAGGAGGCTCTCGGCAACGGGTACCTTCCGCGTCGGTTTCGAGATCTTTCGAAATTTTAACGGTCTTAATACAAATTTTTCCTCTACGCGAGAGTTTCGGAGAGTTCCTCTACTTTCGGGGGTTCACTCTATACAATTCTTAACAATACGAAATTCTTTCCTACGAACGTTGGGCGCCAGCCACTCGCGGCGGCAATCGAAAATTAGGAAAAGGGGGCAGAATGGGGGTCGTTACAGGGGATGGACCTCGAGGCACTTACGTCCTTACAATATCGCGGGGGAGTACGCAAGGAGGATTGTCGAGGGCTAGGAGAAATCTCAGGGTAGGGAAGGTTCTCTAGAAGTTCGTACACGTTACGCGTAGGAGGATTTTTGTGTGGACGGGATTAATAGGGGGCTGGACAAAAGGGTTCGCAAAAGATAACGCCGTATAACCGGCGCGATACGCGGGCACGCAATTTCGAAACCGAAGGTTGCCGTTGCCGAACTCACACTTTTACAAATTATAATAGTATTAAGGGCTCATCAGAACGCTTCACACTCTCACTCGAAATTTCTCTATTCGCTATACGCTTCGCTTATTCTCAAAAAATCTCTCTCTATCAATCGCCTTGCTTAGCCTAGGGCTCAAGGACGGCTCGTCGTCGCGGCCGCGACGACGGGACCGTCGCGGGATGGTTTTTGGGGTGGGGGTGGGGAATAGGAAGGGGGCCTTTTCTAGCAACGGAATAGATGGGTTATCGATTGTCGATCTGCCGGTGTTCGGGTTCGATGGGGCTGGCGATTCTCCGGCTGTGGCGGGTGGACTGAGGTCTTCGGGCTCGGCGACAGATGGCTCCGGGTGAACGTTTGTATCAGCTGCTGGGCCGCTTCGTCTGGTTTTCCGAAGTCCCATTTTGCGTTTCCTCTCTGGAAGGGTTGCAGGTCTGTCGCCGGCCTCGGAGCTCCTTTTTGCGGGTGGTCCTTGGTGCCTCCTTTCCGTCGCCTCCATCGGCCCGACACCGGCGCGCGGGGGCAAGGGGTAAGGTGTTAGAAGGGTTAAGGGTCATTTTTAGGTGGGATGTGAGGTGGGAGAAGCGCAGCGATTGTAACGGGGAGGGGGGGGGGGGGGGCACAGGGGTCACCACATTACAATTAACACATTCGATTATTCGATTTTTCGATTAATCGATTGTTCTATTATCCTGTTTTATTCGGTGATCGTTCGCGGTATAGTCTTTTCATTTCATTTATTTATCCATTTACCCATTTATTTATTCATTTATTTTCTTGTCATTTTAACGGGTTTATTCTACACCTGTTTTATTTTCATTTTCTTTTCATCTTTCGTCTTATTATTTCATTGTTTATGGTGTTTTACATCTATTTTACGCTTCCTTCGCCGTTCATATTATTAACCGACTTCGAAAAGGAGGAAGTTACTCAATTCGATCAGTATGTATGTTTTTTTTTTTTGTGTGTGTTCACCGATTACTCCGAGATGGGTGTACCAATCGGAACGAAACCTTTTACATCTTGTAGGGTATGTCTTCCGGTTGGTCCCATTGAAAAAAAATTTTTCATTTTTTCATTGTTATTGTAAAATACAGGAAGTTTTTAGTGTCAAAATTGGACGATTTCAATGAACTTTTAATATGTTGTCGCGGAAATGATTCTGAACAACTTTTTCATTATGCATAATTAACGGAAAACTTTAGTTTGCGAGATATTCGTAAAAAACTATTGTTACTACTACATTGAATTCTACGTATGCCTACGTGTCTTTACCGGTGTGTGAGTCAGCATGCAGTCGCCGATTCTCTACTGTTTCTTGTATACATGTATACTCTCCAAGGGATGAACCGATTGCGATGAAACCTTTCACATTTCCGCGATATCTCACTTGCAAAAATTTATGCAATTTGTTATTGTTAATAACTATTGTTATAACTTGTATGGAACTTGTTATCGCTAAAAACTATCATTGTTGCAATTAACCAATAAGAACGGTAAACCACCTTACGGCATCCTACAAATACTGCTCGTTCCACTAAAAAGTGTGAAATAAAATAATTTTTAACAAAAAATACAACCGACTTCGAAATGCACTAAAAAATATGAAATAATTTCTACTTCATTTATACAAATACCCAACAGCTATTAATGAAACCTATTTACTCGTTAAATAGTATACTAAATACATTTCAACCTTTTCGGAGGCGGCGCAAAATTAAAAGTACCCGAATATACGATGCTGTTGTTACGCCCCGGCGGAAATTTTGAAATTTATCCGCCTTGCGTCCCTTATCAAGCCCTTTGGGGTTCCGAGGATTTCTCATGTAAGGGTCGTGAGGTGGGTGTTTCACTTTTCCGCCAATCTTTTCATTCCTCCTCTACCTTGTACATACTTGACAAGCCTTTCGAGGTTCCGAGGATTTCTCATGCAGGGGTGTACAAGGAAGAGTTTGAGTTTAATTCTTTTGTATTTTTGACTTCTTCTATTGCTTTCTCTTCTTTATTCTATTCTACCCTGGAATCGTGTATCTTGTCAAGCCCTTGGGTTCCGAGAATTTCTCATGCGAGGTACACAAGGAAAGGTTATTTCTGTTTTCTTCTTTACAATAGTTTACGTGACCCTCCTTGAAACTATCGTCGCCAACCATAGATATACAAGACAGTTTACAATCGGGTAACGCACAAAAACTCGCGTTAGCTCGTAAGAGAGAGAGAGAGAGCCGTTAGCACAACACCAGCGCTACGCAGTTATCCAGTGCTTCGCATTCCGGGAATTTCCCTTGGTAACTGCGTAGAAACGGGAAAACCGTAATAACTTCCTTGTCGAGGAAACTCTTTCCCTCTCATTTGCACAAAGCGTCAGCCGGTCCGATCAGGATCATTATTACCTGACCGAATGATAGTGTGAAAAGAATGGATGGATGAATATGAATTTAAACGACGAAACTAAAATAAATGAGAACCTTTACAAAGCCTAACGTCGCGAACGTTCGACCGCCGTTCGAAAATCAAGGGTCGTTCGAAGCAATAAACATTATTGTATTCGAAATTCTAAGAACTACCTAGCGACAACGACGAATTTTGAACAAAGGAATGTTCTGGTAGAAATGTTTAAATTCATTGCTAACGAAATGTCGATTCCACCGAAATAATTATGCGAAAGATTGTAAATGTATGCATAATCGGCATTGCGATCATCGTAAATGCATCGTCCGCTTTTACGCTGATAAGATCTTATTATAAATCAGGAAAGATAAATAATTCTGATCCTGCTAAGGGAAAATAAATGGATAACGGTTTCAATTGTTAAATTATATATCTCGATTTCAAGACCATTCGTGTTTTAGTTAAATTAATAGTATCATTTAACAGTTCAACATTTGGATATTCAAATTAAATCAATAGCTGTAAATTAGCAATAATACATTTAAAGGAAATACTGCGTAGTTTCTAGAAAGCCGTTGAAACTATCATGGCGACGTAGTAGAAAGGAAAAGGAACACCAAAGAAAGGGGATGAAGAATCTTCGTCTAGCTCGCGCGTCTTAGCCAATCACCGGGCACGCGACACTTCCGAGCACGTGCCACGATTCGTCAATCCGTCCCCTCCAAGGACGATGATCGCGCGACGGGCCCTTCGCCCGTCGATCTCGCGCAAATTTCGACACTCTAGATCGATCAATCGTCGAGGTACGTGATCTTGAGCCCGTGTGTCCGAGAGACAGAGTTGTTCGGAAATCGCGACAGTTTTCCTCTGGGGTAAAGTCCTCCGCGTAGCGAGGCAGAGTGCCGTGCGAGTAGAAATCGTCGGAATCTTAACAAGGACTCATAGACGCGCACGTTAAACCTTCCTTCTCCCTCATTTGCTATCTTTTCTTTCTTATTTTAAATCGTTTGCTCGCGTATAATTCGTATTAACTTCATTCCGGGTAATTAAATACTAATATATTCTTTTCCGTTCGTATTAGTTTGTCTCTCGTCGACGTACTCGTTTCGTTTAATTCATTATCGCCGCGACAAGTGCAGTGTTCACAATCCTTACCGTTCTTTGGTGTTCCAGAATATCCAGCGAGCATAGAGATCTCTACAAGTGAATTTATTATCTTGCATTGTATTAAACAGCGTTTCGGTAAGTCGATCCATTTACCATTTTTGAACACGACGACTATTTATTGGCAAAACGGGCGATCTGTCCAGCCCTTCTTGGGTTCCGAGAATTCCTCCGGTCAGATCGTTCCAACGTTTGAGGTATCGATAAATACGTACAACTAAACTTGTGTTACGATTCCGTTTTTCACAATTCATTTTATATTCTATAAAAGGGGGCACCTTAGTCCTGCCCTTTCGAGGGTGCCGAGAATATCTCTGGCTAGGGTGTATCCTCACGGCGGAAATACGCCAAATTTCAAATTAATACAAGGGAAGACGGGATCGCAACAATCATCTCCCGCGATCATTATAAAAGCGTAAATCTTCAAGTGTAATCTCAGAGCGTGCATTTCGTTATGTGTTTGTTACTTTTATAAATCATCTTTACCCTTGTTAAACGATATTTATAAACTGGTATTATTCAGTAACGAGTTTCAAAATTTAAACATCTTCAATTTTTGACTTTCTAAAATCCGTTAATTCTTGATTATTAATTCTGTTAATTTCACATTCTTGGTTCTAATTCGTAATTAAATCAGTTTTACCAGTTAACCAGTTTCAAATTTATTTCAAACACACCAAACACATTTCTTTTAATTATACACGCCTACCATTACATACAGATTCAAAGAGGGACCCGTACGGGACCTAAAGCGCTGAACGAACCCAAACGAAAGATCAAAAAGTTCAAATTCTAAATTCTAACATCTTAATAATTATCTTTCGTCTTTTAATTTGTCGAGAGCGTTAACCCGCTCGAGACTGGTGGCAGCGATACCAACCATCGCGTTCAGAATAGGGTAAAGGGTATAGGGAATCGCCTTTCAATCTTCTAGTTGAAACAGCAACCTCTTTTCCTTTTTTTTTTCTTTCCCCTTTTTTTTATTATTATCCTTTTTATGTTGCGCCGTCGCACGCGCAACGTAACACTGTCAATAATGATTTGATAGGTTATCGACGCTTGAATCTTCCTAGTATAAGAAAAGTTTTTAATTTTGCGCCGCCTCCGAAAAGGTTGAAATGTATTTAGTATACTATTTAACGAGTAAATAGGTTTTATTAATAGCTGTTGGGTATTTGTATAAATGAAGTAGAAATTATTTCATATTTTTTAGTGCATTTCGAAGTCGGTTGTATTTTTTGTTAAAGATTATTTTATATATTTATATTTCATTCTTTTGTGCATTTATTTATTTATTTATTTACTAAAGTACGATGGGGTGATGTGCCTTAATGATTTACGCAACTCGCGTAATATTGATTATTGCCTATTATCGTATTTCTATTTTGTCTCATTGAAGTTGAAGTTTATTTTATTTATTATTTATTTATTCGCAACGATATAATTGTAGGGTAAACTACGTCTCAGGGGCCCAAAAATTAACGGGTCCAAAATATGTGTTCTTGTAGTTTTTGACCTGAAAAGTCCGAAAATGCAAGTTAAAAGTTTAGGAAACCAATAGTTGAAAAGATACCAGTATATAAAAATGTGTGTATTTGGCGTACTTTGACAGATCATTACAATGCGATATTGACTCTTCCCCGCATCCAATCCTTTGTTTGGACTCTATTTGTTGGGTGTGAGTACCATCAGTTCCTATCAAATCCGAGGGGATATTGTTTATAAAAAAAAACTTAACTTTAGGTATACCGGGTTTAGGCCACCACTTATATAATTCTGTTTTACCGACGGCGACTCCACTCATTGGACAATATGGCGTCGTACTGACCTGTCAAAGTACGCCAAGTATACACATCTTCATGTACTCGTATCTTTTGAAGTATTGGTTTCCTAAACTTATAACTTGCATTTTCGGACTTTTCAGTTCACAAACTACAAGATTTGATAAATTTTAACCAAAAATTTCTGGGCCCCTGAGACGTAGTGCAGCCTTTTATTTAAATTCTGCGATTTTCGTGATCGCGTTGTTATATTATTTATTTATTCATATTTTATTCATTTTGCCATGCATTATGCTGGGCTCACATTCTATTCCTTCCCTGTTAATTGATCTGATCTGATCTTATTTTGATTTGATTTGATTTGTCTTGTTTTATTTTATTCCGTAAATTAGTATTAGTTAATATTATTTATTGTGTGTTGCTTGGTTGGTTGTATGAGATTTGCCTGATTACATGCGTTATTTGATTTTCATTTTCATTTTCATTTTCATTTTATTTGGTTAAGAGTCTTGTTATTTATTTATTTTATTTATTTATTTTATTTTATTTTAGTTTATTATTTATTATTTTAGTTTATTTATTTATTCGGCCTCTCTCTCCTTGGCGGTTGTTTTCCTTTATTTTCGGTGCTTTTGCACAATTTGTTTTCTACAAGCGCGATAATGTACTAGCGCAGTGTGTCCTGCAATCCGCGCAATCTGTGGGTTTTATACGGGTTAATTTATTGTTAATTTAGCTTTATTGTAGGTTCACTTTCTTTTATAGTGTGTATTTATACTTATGTTCATATTTATATTCATATTTATATTATATATTTTATTTCATTTATTTACAAGCATAAATGATCAATATAATAAATGATAATCGTAGCTTCGACTTACTTATTAATAAATTTATTCCTGACTTTGGTCTGTCTTGAAGTTTTGTTACCTTTTACTTTCAGTATAATTACCTTTCCCCTTTTCGCGGATAGTGTGGTATACCAGACTTATCTTCGATGATATGTAGGTTTGACGGTAAGTATGGATTCCTAGGATTGCGCGGCTGTGCGATGGATGGTTCTGCGGACGGTAACTGTGTCGTAACGGGTAACTGGCGCGCGGTAGGTAACTGCTGCGCGGCAGATAATTGGTCTGTGGATAACCGTTACGGAGCGAACGGCCGAGTATTATATGGTAGATGGAATATTTGCGGTTGGTAATATCTCTGGTGCTGCGGTTGGTTACCGACTAGGGATAACTTTTACCGCTTATCTTCGGGCAGTATTGCGTGCTTTACTTATTACGATGCGTTTTGCTATCGTTATCTTTCGTAGGTACCTTACTTCTGGCTTTCATCGCGGTGATTTATTGAAAGTTTGTTGAAGTGTTTTCGCTTTTCGCTTTCGAACATTTATATATTCTGTATAATTAATTGATCAATTTGATGGTTTGGTGGTTAATTTGATGGTTGATAATCATTATGGTATGGACTAGGGAATTTTATGAACACTAGGTATCTATATTCTTTATGGTTCATGGTCGCGCTCTTTATTTTTTTAACCGACTTCGAAAAGGAGGAGGTTACTCAATTCGATCAGTATTTTTTTTTTTTTTTTTTTTTTTTTTTTTTTTTTTGGGTGTGTTCACCGATTACTCTCAGATGGATGTACCAATCGGAACGAAACCTTTTGCATCTTGTAGGGTATGTCTTCCGGTTGGTCCCATTGAAAAAAAATTTTTCATTTTATGATTGTTATTGCAAAATACAGGCAGTTTTTTATGTCAAGATTGGACGATTTCAATGACCTTTTAATATGTTGTCGGGGACATGATTCTGAACAACTTTTTCATTATGCATAATTAACGGAAAGTTTTAGTTTCCGAGATATTCGTGAAAAACTATTGTTACTACTACATTGAATTCTACGTATGCCTACGTGTCTCTACTGGTGTATGAGTCAGCATGCAGTCGCCGATTCTCTACTGTTTCTATACACATATCGCGTCGATCGAAATCCAGTATGCATAGACATATAAGAATAATAACTATTGTTATTGCAAAATCCGATTCTATACCGCTACTCTATAAGGAATACACCGATTGCGATGAAACTTTTCACATCTCGTACATCTTTCCACCATAATTTCATTTACAAAAATGTATGTAACTTCTTATTGTTAATAACTATCGTTATTCAAAAAAAACATATTCTTTAGGGGTATTCTGCAAGGAATGTAGCGAGCGCGATTTTTCAAACTTGTCCTTGCAAGTAAACTTCGTCACTTTCTTTACTAATTGGTCGCTAATAATAAAACAAATAAAAAAAAGGCTTGGCTTGCTTCTTCACATATCAGGCGCTGGAAGCTGATTTGGACTGTTTCTTTGCAAAAGCAACTGTCGTAATCTTTGCATTTCTGCGAGTGCTCTCTCGTCATGAGGTTTCACGAGGACTTTGTTTGGTGCTAAATCAGATAAAACTAGACCATCTAAACTTTTTACACGACTAAGTGCAACGTAAATTTGGCCTTTTGCAAAATTCTTTTTGCCAAGATCAATTACAGCTTTGTTCAATGTAGTCCCTTGTAATTTGTGCACCGTTACTGCCCAACTCAGAATAAGTGGTAACATTCTGCGCTCGACGTCTCCAAATCCTTTTGTCGCTTGAAACGTTGCTGAAACTGGAGATATTGGAATGTTACCATCAATATCTTTGAATCTATTTCCAATGGATTCGTCGTCAAATTTTATAAGTACTGAATCCGGCAATTCTCCCTGTTCTAGTTGATCTCTTCGAAGTGCCGGCCATGTAAATTTCTTTACTATTCCCATTGCACCGTTTATCAAACCATCAGAAATTGATAGGTTTCGTCGCAGCATAATTCGAGATCCCTCAGTTAATGTTATTGTATGTAACAGTCCGCCACAATTATTTACATTTACAGGTATGACATTTTCTGGTGGCCTTTTTCCATATGTAGCTGCCTCACGGGACTCGTCTATTGAATCAATGACGTACATTCTACGTGATTTTGCTAATTCATCTGTCATTTTTGTGTTATATTCATTCACTAATTTTATCGTTGGGAATATTCTTACTGCTGCACCATCCTCGAACTCTCCGGTTAGGGGAACTCTTCTTCGTTCGCATAGTATTTGTAGTTGAGAAGTTGTCACTTCTCCAAACCGAAGGTTATTCAGTAAGTCGATAAACTCAACGTCATCTCTTTGTCACATATTAATGGTGAGTTCGCAGAATGAAAATTGGTGCCATAAATTAATTTCTGCAGTACACCAATGTGGCTGTTCAAAACACCAGTGTCCTTTTACTGGGGGCAACTGCATGATATCGCCGAAGAGAAGTACATTTACGCCGCCAAATAGTTTATCATTGCTTTTCAATTCTTGCAATCTTAAATGAATTATTCGCAAATTCTCATAAGATACCATTGATATCTCGTCAATAATCAACCACCTTGTATGACGCCACTTTCGTCTCTCCTGTTCGAGTCTTTGTCCTGTCAGTCGCCGATACGTCATTGCAGTACCTTTTTCAATAGGCAAGGAGAACATGGAATGCAGAGTTTTCCCTAATATTTGACGGGCGGCGACGCCAGTCAAAGAAGCTACTTCAATGAAAGATGGTTTTATCATCGTATCAATTGTAGGATTATAGCAGCGTTTAACATGTTCAACAAGTAATTTTAAAATAAACGACTTACCGCTACCAGCTCCTCCGGTAATAAAAAGCAACATTTGTTCCCTATTTTCATTTTCATTTTCTTTAATATCTTTCTCAATTACTGCGGAAACTGATTTCAATAAGTCTTTCTGTTGAATATTAAGACATCGAATACTATTAAGGAACACGTCTTCTGGCATTGCAATTGTTTCTTGCTGTTGATCTTCATATAAATCAACTTGATCGTAATGTATTGTTTCGTCAGCATGAATTCTGACTGGATCTCTTAAATGTTCATTGGTTTCTTCTTCGTGTACAACATTTAAAGCAGCAGCCTGGGCGAGCGCCGCTTCAATAATTTGCTCTGCGTGAGTAAATTGCTCGACAGTTGCGTTACCCATCAGAGGTTTCAACTCGTGTTGCCGTCGAAGAAAACATTGTTCCGAAGATTCGTTTTCGGACATAAGTGTACTTTCATCACGAAATGGAATGTGACACACTATTAAGTTATAGAAATATCCTTCTCTGTCACTGTTCAGGGTATAATATCGGTGGCGAAGTACAGCTGGTTTATTTCTTATTCGCATTCGGGTATTGTCCTTTAATTTGATAAATTTCGACCTTGATATTTCTTCATCGTCATTTCGAAGTTCTGCGTCTCCATCCTCTTCTGTCCACATACCACTGGAAACTGTTTCATATCGGACAGCAAATTCCGCTAAGCTCAAATCCTCTAGATTGTCTGGTCTCTTTACGTAACGATCGAATATGTTATTGAAAAATGATGTTTCATATTCTTCGAATCGCAAAATTCTATATCTCTGCTCAGGCCGACAGCTATTTATAAATACAGCTTTTCGCGAGCTCATTTTCAGAGGCAAATGACATAACCGATAAGCACATTCGGGAGCACTAACCACACGTTGAGACAGAATTGCCATAGATACCGAAAATAGTTGATCCCGGACGGTTCCGCTCCGGCGTTTCGCTCGTAAAATGGCTTCTTTAATAGTATTTCCTGCGTCCTGCGGCTCGCATTTACTTGCGTATTTAGCAATATAATATGCGACAGCTGTAACATTTCCGCATGGTTGAATATCCATGTTTGCTTCCCAAAGCTTTAAAAGCGTTGGGTTGTAATTATTCACCATAATTTCATTTTCGGTTCTCTTAAGTACGCAGAAACGTCCATTATTCGCAAGTGTGTCATCTGGACCTAAGCACATCGTTCTTTCACTTATCGGTCTAGGGAATCCAAAACGACAACAACGATTATTACCATCTTTGTAACATGTAGCAGAATGTTTATGAATTTGGACCTTTTGAACTATGTCCCTCATATTTTCATTTTCTGCTTCCAATGAACAAGATACAACTTTCTCAATAACGTTGTGGCCTTCGTTGGTAAGGAAATCAGGTACGTTTGCACACCAAACAAGCATGTGCAAATGTGGACTTCCCCTGTTCTGAAATTCTATTCGATGCCAAAAATCGATAACAACGCCACCTAAGCAATCGGAGTTTCTTAAATACTGCATTAACGCGTTTACACGTAACGTAAATTGTCTTGCAATAACTACAGGGTATCTCTGAACCAACTTTAGTCGATCTGCAAAAGTTAGGTTTTCAAATTCGGTAATGGGGCGACCATCGGATAGTAGTAATACTTTCAACATATCTGGCCAATTTAGATCATTGCAAGAGAACGTAGCAAACCATGTGGGCGGTCCAAGACTTCGGACCATGGCGATTAATTCCGAACAGCATCGTTTCCAGTATGATGCCGATCCTCTTATATTTCTCATCGTGAGGTGCATATTATCTACTAATCCCTGTGGAGTATGTTCCCCTTGGCGCATTCTACATGATACTGAAACGCTAGCTTTTGCGCGGTAGTATTCAACAACAGATAATGCGAAGAACAAATAATCTGTTCGTTGGAATCGTTTGTCATTGCTCAGAATACGCGCTTGGAAGTAATCCAGTGGTGTAATTGAGATGTCTCGATGCTCTCCGAATCCATTTTTACCATCCGGAAACAGGAAGAACCAACACAGTTCTTCCATCCTTCTCTCCCTTTCTAGGTTTAAAGGAGGCACTGTTTTTCTATGTATATTCGCAAGGTTTATCGGGTCATTTTCTGCGTTATTATTATTATTACTAACAGAGACGATACTATCGATGTTGGGAACATCTTCGTCAGTCGAACGTAACATGCTTGTAGCGAAAATAATGTCTGTTGCGCCGGATTCTCTACGAGCGGTCGCAACAGATGGTTGTTGTATCCTTTCTATTTCAGGAGATCTATTCCATTCGGGTGCTATTGTTACAGGTGTTAGTGAATAGATATTTAGCACATTGCTATTGCCTCCTTTAGCATATAAATTACGACGCAAGATGATGTGTAAATCATCAATATTAGTACATTTCATACAACATGAGACGCCCCGTGACGATGCTTTATATCCTTTTGGACCTCTTGCATGGGAATCATACAACCAATAGTAGGTACTCTCCGACTGGTTACCGCGTGACACAGCTACTGATGTAAAATTGGCAGTCAGAATTCCGTACGTATACTGTTGGAAAAACGTAATCAAAGCGTTCTTTAAATTTGGAAATCCTTCATCGCCGTTATCAATATTAATATGACCATTTACAGCCATTTCATAGCCAATGTTAATATTCACTCTGTTGTTATTAAATGATATGTGTGGCAATAATTCGGTAACGGCTAAATAGTCGACATTCACTTCTCTGGGGTCAGGATTACTTCGCGCTTCAATGCAATCACGGTAATATTTATCTCCTACTAAAAGTACATAATCGACATCACTAGTACACCACGTACTAGGGTCGAGCAAATGAAACGCAACACAAGCAACTGCAGCTATGCCAGTACATTGCTTACCGCGAGATTCAATACTGAAGCGATCGCTACCTTGATGGCACGAGCCTCGTAAGATAGCTACATTCTGTCCAACATTCACAAATCGACTGTTTGATTCAGTATTTCTTTCTGTAACTTCCATTTCGTTTCTTACAATACAAGGCTCTTCAACGACATCAGCTATTTCCAAAATGTTATTGGGAATATTAGAAAAACATGGTCGCACATCTTTGTATAAAGCATTATTTTGTAATAGCCATTGTAAAGCTACTCGAAGTTTGCCAACGTCTATTTCAAATTGTCTTTGTCGCTCAAAATTTTCGAGGCTTTCCACTACAATCATTATACCGGTTTCGTTTAATCGAAGTGGAAGTTGCTCGGCTACTTCCAACACATCGCGAGCAAATAGGACTACCTGACCTTTGCACCAATCCTGACTGAAGCGATTTTGAATTTTCATGATTTTAAGAAACGGTACTATTCTGCACAACATTTGTTTCTCGATTTCCGATAAATCTGCTATCTCATGAGGTACAGACATTAGTTCCATTTTATTCCAGAATGCCTGAGATGGCACTTTGCATTTTTTAAGATGATGTAGGCAACGAGAACATGTTGTTATCTTCTCCGATTGTATTAGATTTGCAGGAATTACACCAGACAAAGGCCGCGTGTGCAAAGCGTAACGTTGCTGCGGATATAAAGTCTTGTAACACACTGCACATGGTACATCAGCAAAAATATTAATAGTCGATTTAAAGTTCTCTACCTGAAGGAGAAGTTCTTTTCTGCGATTTTTCGCTAGTTCACGCATATTCCTTAAACGCGTATTTCGTGATTCGGTACGTTCACTTTGTAGTACTTCTCGCGTACGATTTCTCATAACCATCAGACGTTGCGAACGTTCCTCAGTAGATTCGTTCGCTAAACGTCTGCGGATTAATCGGAAACGGCGTGATCGTTCCTCGGCAGATTCGTTCGCTAAACGTCTGCGGATTAATCGGAAACGGCGTGATCGTTTCTCCGCAGATTCGTTCGCTAAACGTTTGCGGATTAATCCGATACGACGTGATCGTGCCTCGGCAGATTCGTTCGCTAAACGTCTGCGGATTAATCGCAATCGCCGTGATCGTGCCCCTGCAGATTCGTTCGCTAAACGTCTGCGGATTAATCGAAAACGGCGTGATCGTTTCTCCGCAGATTCGTTCGCTAAACGTCTGCGGATTAATCCGATACGACGTGATCGTGCCTCGGCAGATTCGTTCGCTAAACGTCTGCGGATTAATCGCAATCGCCGTGATCGTGCCCCTGCAGATTCGTTCGCTAAACGTCTGCGGATTAATCGGAAACGGCGTGATCGTTTCTCCGCAGATTCGTTCGCTAAACGTCTGCGGATTAATCCGATACGACGTGACCGTTGCTCGGCAGATTCGTTCTGTACACGTTGAGAAATTAGGCTTAGCCGCCGTTTTTTTTCAGCGACCGTTTCGCGCGATAATTTTGAATGAGCATATTTCCGCTTTGCAGACAATCGCGCACGGCGTTCATCAATACTTTCTTGACGCCGTGCCTCTGCGGTTCTTTTACGTTTTTTACAAAGACGTAATTGTTTGGCATCATCCGATTCATTTGCACGACTTTGTCTCATACGGCATGCACTTTTTGTACGTCTACCCATACTTTCATATACCAGACGTACCTGGTTTCAGTGAAGATGAAGGATTCAAAAAAAGGATTTGCCGCGCTTTTTTTATTTTCACAATCAGTCGCTTAAAGCAGACTTGTTTTAACAATCAGTCGCTTCAAGCAGACTTCTTTTATAAATAAGTCGCTTCAAGCTGACTTCTTTTATCAATCAGTCGCTTAAAGCAGACTTGTTTTAACAATCAGTCGCTTCAAGCAGACTTCTTTTATAAATCAGTCGCTTCAAGCTGACTTCTTTTATCAATCAGTCGCTTAAAGCAGACTTGTTTAAACAATCAGTCGCTTCAAGCAGACTTCTTTTAGAAATAAGTCGCTTCAAGCTGACTTCTTTTACCAATCAGTCGCTTAAAGCAGACTTGTTTAAACAATCAGTCGCTTCAAGCAGACTTCTTTTACAAATAAGTCGCTTCAAGCTGACTTCTTTTACCAATCAGTCGCTTAAAGCAGACTTGTTTTATAAATAAGTCGCTTCAAGCTGACTTCTTTTATCAATCAGTCGCTTATAGCAGACTTCTTTTAACAATCAGTCGCTTAAAGCAGACTTCTTTTATGCTCGCTTATAGCTGACTTCTTTTAACAATTTGTCGCTTCAAGCACACTTCTTTTACAAATAAGTCGCTTAAAGCAGACTTGGTCCCTTTGTTTTCAAATACAATTACTTACTGGAAGCAAAATTGGACCCTCTTCTTTATTTATCAATTATTACAAAAACATTCAAAAAAAAAAAATAATAATAATAATTGTTACAATTTACCTCACAACACAATATATTGAAAAAAAATTCAATGGAAAGCAGCGTTGCAAGGTGTTAATTGAAACTGACTGCTGTTCGCCGTTCGTAACTTGGCCGTCGCCAAAAATTTGGGTAGGATTGGTCGTGCCCCGCCTTTGCTCACACCACTTGCAGCCGTAATATATTATTGGTCGAAACACCTACATCTACTGACTTGGCTCGTGTAAACAATTAAGAAAACGACGGTGTGTGCAACGGATCCCTCATTTCCCCTACGCTGGCCGATAAAATTGCGTGACATTCCCCTACTGACAATTTCCTGGAACCCAGCAGAGCTTCGAATCCGTCATAAAAAAGGAAAGAGAATACGTATTACGAGAGAAAACGAGATAGAGGCATTCGAAAGGGATGCCGCGAGTAAAACAAATCACGATCCAGTAACAAACATTACATTTATAATAATTTTTGTCTTATCTTCTAAACAATAGTATCAATGGATTGTTCAGCTTATTCCGATTAAAATGAGTACCAACACGAAACAAATCGGTTTTATTTGACTTTCATTGGCTAGTAATGATTGACCTCATCAATTTAAACTGATTAATAAAAAAACTGGTCCGATTTACTTCTGGTTTGGTCTTATTTTCATCAGAAAAATATCACAAATCTGTTGATAACACTTTGAAACCAAAACAATTATTAATAACAAATTTTCGTCCTTGCATTAGTATTGTTCGACAGACATACAGTCGATTGTTTTCGCTCCGTCCTCTTTTTCAATCGCTGTCCTTCTTTACGTTCGACGCAGTCGGCAAACTTCTAATAATGTAGGAACTAGATGATATTTGTGCATCTATACGACGCGCAGCGAAAATTGTTTGTGTATGCGATCATGGAATGTGCCCCACCAACTGTCTTCCTTTAGAAGACACAGATTTTGTTCATTTTCTATCCGAACGAGCTGCTGTTCAGACGTAAGTACCAAATAACAAGCAATATTTCATTTCTTTATATAATATATATTATACATATAACATATATTAATTTCATCGTCAATGGTTCGTGGTTTAGTTGGGTGTACTTCGAAAAAGCACTCACCCCCCCTTTTTTTGGATTAAAAAAGAAAAGTATTCTTACGTTTGTTCATACACTGATTACGAATATCATAACGACAAATTGGCGACTATTGGGCCATCGTAAGGCGGCCGGCACCGATTACGCGAAAAAATAAGAAATTATTTCAACAACATTGTTACTTCCAAATTCTTGTAGCGGCGACGCGACAAGATAAACGTACATCCGTTTATTCAATTACTTCAGGATATTCGGATTTTTCTATTTTGCGGAATGCAAATAAAGTTGTCGCCAAATTTCACTATCACATTCATTCAATATCATATATTCAAAACTTACATGTAACCGTTAACAGCTCGTAAACACAGTTCGATAGCATTGTCTACAATATTCGTAATCAGCCTATGAAAGACGTACGATTACTCAATTTTAAAGAAAAGGGGGTGATTACTTTTCCGAACTTCATCCACAAATGCGAACGGATTATTTTCTTTTTATTTATGAAACTTCTTTTTTTTCTCACAGAAATATGAAGGACATCGTTGAAACAAATGAACGTAAGTTTAATTCAAACTTCAATGAAAAAGTTATATACTGCATGATTCGAAAACATGCATGTTACATTCCTCCTTTTTCTTTCAGAAAACGAAATTATGAACGCGTTGCTGCAGATGCAGCAACAGCTGCAACACTTGGCGAATACGCAGCAGGAACGGGACAGGGAGGTTGCGTTGCTGCAGCAACAGCTGCAGCAACAGCAAATGCTTCAGCGGCAAACACCGCCGCAGCAGCAAGAACCGCCGCTGCAACAGACGCCGCTGCAACAGACGCCGCTGCAACAGACGCCGCTGCAACAGACGTCGCAGCAGCCGACCAAGCTACAAGAAGAAGGAAGTGAGGCGGATGTCAAGCCGCAGCGAAGTGAGTTTCACAGATATAATAGAAAAAATAATTAACACATTTCCGTCTGAAGTAATAAACAAAATTAATTGTTAAATGGGTGAACGATATTAATATTTAACATTTGACGTTACAGAAAGAGGAACAGCTGCAGGGAAGAAGCGTCGTGCCTACCGCGGAAGATGGCCGCGGGGCGGGAGGGGTGGCGGTAGAGGTGGCGGTATGGGCGGCGGTAGGGGTGGCGGTATGGGCGGCGGTAGGGGCGCCCCCAACAAATATTATTTTACTCTCTTTTAAGTTTTTTAGACTAGTTTCATTTATAATATTATTTTTCATTTTCATTTTTTATTTATATTTGTACTTTTGTTTCTTTTCATTTATCATACTATTTTTTTTATTTTTCATTTTTTTTTCATTTCTGTTAGTATTTTTAATTTTAAGTTTTTATTTTTCTATTTCTCTTTATGTTCACATATTTTAAATACAAACAATACAACAAATATTATTCAGATTGTTTTCCTTTATTTTTTCCTTACGACATCCTACAAATACTAAACGTACCACTCAAAACTGTGAAATAAAATATTTTTCAACAAAAAAAAAAACCGACTTCGAAATGCACTAAAAAGTGTAAAATAATTTCTATTTCATTTATACCAGTATTCCACAGCTATTAATAAAATCTACTTAATCATTAAATACGATACTAAATACATTTCACCCTTTTCGGAGGCGGCGCAAAATTAAAAACTTTTCTTCTATTAGGAAGATCATACTTTATGCGTCGGCAACCTGTGACACATGACCCGTTTGATAATTGAAAGTAAACAATATTGAAGGGGAATCAACATACCCATTGCAGATTAACTATACTGCATTTGAGTGTAGACCATACTGAACTCGCGCAGGTTACTAGGTGTAGGGACATTTGTAATAACTTGTGTGTTTCTCCTGTATGTACACTGCGTTGCATTCAACTTCTCGCAGTGAAGTTGCCTACAAATCGGCTCACCAACGCTGCGTGAATGCGTTAGTGAATTTGTAGCCAACTTCACTGCGACAAGTTCAATGCAACTCATCGTACACCTTGCTTGTTACTTTACGATCATGTAATTGTTTCTTTGAAAAAAAATAATAGTAATTTCATTGTATCGTGTATCTGTACCATCTCATCATCGGTTATCACCTATCGTACGTCATATATTTCTGTCCGGCATTTATATGATCGCAAAGTAAGAAGCAAGCTGTAGAGGGTAATCACACACGTTATTAAAAATCTCCCTAGACCCAGTGAGCGAGTTAAGTGTGGTCTGTCGTGAATTGCAGTAGACATGTACATCAGAAGTGATAGCAACTTCTGATACAATCGTTACAATTACAAATGTTTTCTGCCGTGTGTATAACGTTTCAATTTGTATTTCTTACGACTGATGAACTACCAACTTTGCCATACCGCTGTGAAATCGTTATTAGCAGGTTCGTATATTTTGTTTTTTTTTTAATTTTGCGCCGCCTCCGAAAAGGGTGAAATGTATTTAGTATCGTATTTAATGATTAAGTAGATTTTATTAATAGCTGTGGAATACTGGTATAAATGAAATAGAAATTATTTTACACTTTTTAGTGCATTTCGAAGTCGGTTTTCTTTTTGTTGAAAAATATTACTTCGCCCGGTTTCCTATCTTAGTTGACATGGTCATGGTCATCGGTCATCCGTGATCAATTAAACTGAATTAATTGAATTTTCTAATTTAAATTTTGTATTTATTCGTGCGGAGGTGATTGTGGTGAAGGTGCGCGCTCTACCGTGATGCATTGTGTTCCATTGCAGTGGATGTGTTTCAAGTGGTGCTATTTGCTCTGTTTTGTTTATATTATATTATATTACATTATATTATTATTTTATTTTGTTATGTTATGTTACGATCATGTTCATGCTTGTTCATGCATATTACATTCAATTTGCGTTCAATTTACGTTTCCGTTTACGATTATATTTATTTTATGATCAATTCATGTATTGAATATATTGAATATATTATTTAATTATGCTATTATATTATATTATTATTTTAGTTTATTTTGGATTTTGGATTATATTCAGCTACTCAGTTAATTCAGATAATTTAGTTATTTTTTAGCCGACTTCGAAAAGGAGGAGGATGCTCAATTCGATCAGTATATATTTTTTTTTTTTCTGGCTTTGTTCACCGATTATTCTGAGACGGATGGACCAATCGGAATGAAACCTTTTGCGTCTTGTACAGTACAATTCCCCATTGGTCCGGTAAAAAAAATATTTTGCATTTTTTTATTCCTAACGACTTTTTTTTCTAAATGTACGTTCGATGATTACTCCGAGACGGATGGACCAATCGGAATGAAACTTTTTGCATCTTGTACAGTACAACTCCGCATTGGTCCCGTTATAAAAACATTTCGCATTTTTTTATTCCGAACGATATTCATTATTGCAAAATACATTTTGGTTCAAGGAATGCACCGATTGTGATGAAAGTTTTCACATTTCGTAGATCATTCCACGATGATTCCATTTCCCAAAATTTATGTAACTTCTTATTGTTAATAACTACTGTTATTATAATAAAAAGCCTATTCTTTAGGGTTACCCTACAAGGAATATACCGACCGCGATTTTTAAAAATTGTCCCTGCAAGTAAATTTCGTCAATTTCTTTACCAATTGGTTGCTAATACGCTATCCTTCAAATACTGCTCGTTCCACTAAAAAGTGTGAAATAAAATAATTTTTAACAAAAAGAAAATCCGACTTCGAAATGCACTAAAAAGTATAAAATAATTTCTGTTTCATTTACATCTGTATTCCACAGCTATTCATACAATCTGCTTAATCATTATAATTGAGTGAATAAATGAACAGGGTGGTTAGTGGCGACATATGACATATTAAATTAAATTAAATTAAATGACTTGATTTCTGATTATTATTATGTGTTTGTTTTTATTTCACCGTACCTGCTGTGATTATATCTATCTGTCTTACTTTAATGGGTCTTATATTTATTATGGAATTTAGTAGAGTTTGTCTGGATTGGATGGTTTAATGAGTTTATATTGTGCGCATATATTGCGTTTATAATCCTTTTATATATTTTAAGGATGGGTTTGATTTTGATTTCTTAGTTCTTAGTTTCTTAGTTTCTCTTGTAGTATCATACATTGTTTCTAAGCTTTCGGAGGTTGTTTGGGTTCCTAGGCATTGTCAATTAATTGTAAGCTATAAGATATATTATATATCTTTAGCACTCTTAGATATGAATGGCGTTAACTTTGGTTTATTGGTTTATTGTTCGCGGCTCACTATTCTTATTCTTATTCTTGGTCATCTGACATGTTTCAGGGACTTCTTTCTCCAATTGTGTATTTATGTTTCACGTTTCTATAATATCGTTCACTGCTCATTTTGTAGCTCTTCGTACCCCTTCAGGATAATGTTTTGCATATTATGGCTAACGCAATTCTAATGCAGCTGTGACGGTTGGTGGATCTGTAAATTTTGGATATTTACGGTACTTTATGCAATCTTTGTACATTGATTTATCCTATCTTAACTGCAATTCGATTCTGATTTTGATTTGGAAGTGTTAATTCAGTATTGGTTAATATGGTGGATGCTCAGGGAAGCATACGCTGCAGTAGTCTTTCTGGCATGGTATAATGTCTTTATTGTTTTCTATACATACATATATGCGTCATGATTCCTTAAATTCTTTGAAATTCTTGATCTCCTGGACCGTGGATCTCATTTGACGTTCTTATAATAATGTCTGGTTTGGTTTTAGTACTCATATGTCTTCTTTATTAATCAGGATTAAAAGGGGTTGAATGGAATTGTATCATTTAAATTGACTATAATATAAGGAGTTTAATTAACTATGTACATTAGTATACTTTATTAAATTGATTGCATTTGGCGTGTTTTTGTTACATATTATATATATATACATATGTTCATAATAATTTTGATCTATTTTCTTCATATTAGGGATTAGTTTTCTTTTATTTCTATATTATGGGTCAGTAATAATACGGTGGTATGTGGTGTTTATTATTTGATTAGCTGTGTTCATCACACGTTGTACTACATTGATTTACTTGTATCTATATCAGTATTAACGTTAATATCATACTTATCGGAGCGGTCTGATAATTCAGTAACAATCTACGCAATTTATAACTATTTGAATTGATTTGATTTGCTTTAGGTTTTATGCTGATTTACGTCTCATGTTGCTCCTCATATTATATCAGGTGGGTATTTTCCTCTCCTATTAATCGTTACGTTTTGCCTCCACTTCTATTGGCTGGCGTAGGGTTTTCTGCAAATGGATTAATATTATGATTTACGGTTTAATATTTAATATCATAGTATTTTATGATGTTAATAGTTCTACCTCTTCCTATTATGTTCATTATATTCATCATCATTCATGTTATGAGATATATATTGCTACTTATCTTTATTGATGATTTGCTAACAATAATTAATAATTTATTTACTGTTCACTGCCTTCATCTGATGATTTGATTGTTTCTCCACCATCTTTGCTTATTAATCGAATTTGAGGTCGTGGTTGCGTGAAATGTTTCTGCAAGCAAATTTAAGCAATTTCAATGATTTCAAACAATAATTTCAATTATCAGTGTTACATTATGCTCACCATCTATTTCTTCTTTCTGCTTGTATTCCCAGCTGATCTTCCCTTCTTTGAAGATATGGTACTTTTCCCATTAATTGATGTGATAGGAATATATTATGTATTGTATACAATATTTGGCGTTAGCGCCATTGATTGACCTGCTCAATTTTTATGTTGCTCGTTTCATTTACATTATCTTGGTTATCTTGGCTATCTGGGCCACGCAGGAGGGATTCTCAGCTTCGCTGGCTTGAGCACTTCATATAAGCTCCCAGTTCACTTCTTATTATCTGTAATTCTTCTTTCAGTCATTTTGATAGTTTTCATAGATGATTATGAGGAATTCCCCGTTGCACATGCATTTATTTATTATGCTATACCGCGTACCTTTCTGTTGTGGTGATCTTATTTCTTCATTTTATGGTGATGCGTGTACCCACTTCGCATTAGAATCCGCTGTCTATGGTTATACTTTATACTTTACCTTTTACTTTTGACAATAATTATTGGCATTCTGTGTTTTACTTCTTCTGGCATTGCTATCTGCTATTGTCTGGCGTCTTTACTTTACCTTTTACATCCTTGGTTCATTTTCATTTCAATTTTATAGTTTGTTTGAATTTTATTTTGAACAGTGTGTTCAAATTGTGTGCTAGGGTTAAATATTAAATACTCTTTACTATTATTTCCTGCTGCTTGGTTGCTTGGCTGGATGTTGACGTTTGAGGTTTTGAGGTTTTGTTGGTTAATTGCTTTGCTCTGCTTATGTCGAGTCCACATATGCTCGTCTGCTTGCTCGCTTACCATGCTTCTTATGTTTAGTTCACATGTTCGCATGTTTATTATTGTTTCGTCCTTTTATTTTAACTGTTTCATTAACTGTTCTGTTGCATTAGATGCATATTATACGCTGATTTTTTGTTGAATTTTGTGATCTAGTTACGTTTAATCACGTTTAATTATGTTTATCATTTTATCATTATTTATTGTTCGTTTATCGGTTCTATTCATGGGCTTATTGATTCGCTGATTCATTCATTCACTTCATTCACTTATTATTGTTGCATTCTGGGGCACTCGCTGTGCTATGCTTGTCGTGAGCGTTTGTGTGTGGAGTATGTATGGGACAAGTCATCGAGGATTGCAGCCTACGAAGACGTGGCACAGTCGACCGGGAAAAGGACTCGCCCCGGTACCTGGCTGTGTTGAAGAGCAAGCCCTGCTGAAGCAGGTGAACACATGGCGCTACCACCCGTTGAGCAGGAGCTCCAGTTCCTGGTCGTGGCCGAAGAAGAAGCCCTGGCCTCGCTTTGCAGGCTGGTGAAGACATGGCGCGATCACCCGTTGAGCAGGAGCTCCGGTTCCTGATCGTGGCCGAAGAAGAAGCCCCGTCCTCGCTTTGCAGGTGGGTGAAGACATGGCACGATCACCCGGGTGACAGGGTGTCCCGGTTCCTGATCGTAGCCGAAGAGGAAGCCCCTGTCCTCGCTAATGGCAGGCAGGTGAAGATGGGGCGCGATCACCCGTTGAGCAGGGTGCTCCGGTTCCTGGTCGCGGCCGAAGAAGAAGCCCTGACCTCGCTTTGCAGGCTGGTGAAGACATGGCGCGATCACTCGTTGAGTGGGAAAGTCCTCCGGTTCCTGATCGTGGCCGAAGAAAAATCCTGTGCATATGTCGTGCTGGTTGAAATATCCTACCGCTTGATCGGAGGTGTAACGGCGTGGATCCTCAATCCCTTATTGCTGATTAGCGCATGACGGATTGAGGGTAGACGAAAGCGCATATGAAAGCTAGGGAGCTGAAGCGCCGTTGCGGCTGTCGTTGGTTCATGTTGGATATCCGCAAAGGATGAAACGGTTCCGGCGGCCTACGTCAGGGGAGAGGTTTTTAGTGGGTAGTGTATCAGGCCGCGGATGCCCCTTCTGGGCGCCTCCGGGTCGCCCCTTCTGGGCTGTGACCCTATCTTTTGTGCCCACCCTTTATGGTAGGGCTATCAGGTTGTGAGGAGCCCGAGGCCGCGAAACCGCGGCAAACGGCCTCGCGAGTATTGATATACCGGGCCGCGACACGGCAGAAATCAGATCGACACTCGGAAGCGAACCGTCAGGCAAGCGATAAAGAGGCGATCAACTACGATTTTTGGCTCCTTGTGAATCCTCCAGCAGCGTTCGGCAGGACGGGTTGTCTTCACGGCCGTCCTCCGATACAGTCCGCTGTATCCCTGGCCACAGCCGAGAGCTCGCTCTCGGCGGCTTCCTGACCGCCGGCTCGGACGTATTACGTCTCTACGGCGTCCACCGGAGCACGGTCCCCCTAACTGCCTGGGTATAGGACGGGTTGTTCTTACGGCCGTCCGCCCATAAAGGCATCGGACACCCGACCCCCCTAAACACTCCCGCTACCTCCGCCGCTCCGAAACGCAGCAAACCGACGGCCAACATCCCGTCTCGCGACCGCGACCGTGCCGCGCCGTAACCGTCTCGCGACCGTAGATGTAAGTTACCGTAGATCTAAGTACCGCGTCGTAACCATCTCGCGACCGTAGCCGTTAAGTTCGTTAGATTGATAGGAACCCAGGGCCGTAGCATTAAGTATTCTTGTAACTAGGATTAAGAAAATATATTTATTCTTTTACCCCCTATACCACTGACTTCATTTCATTCGTTCACCCGAACCCCGGACTTACCGGCTGAGCCGGCAACCCCCCGGCGGTTACCCGTTACATTGGCGCCCGAACAGGGACTCTGCTCGCGAAAGAACGAATGAACAAAGTCAGTTGGATATACGCCCTCCGCAAACCAGAACTCATCAAGCTCGCCGACGACTGGGGCTTGGACTCCAGCGGGACCATAGACGACCTCCGGATCCGAGTCGCCGCACACCACCGGACAATGCCAGCCAAGGAACCGGCCAGCACCGACGGCGCCGCCTCAGCGGCCGCCAGATCACCCAGCCCGCCGCCCGACCTCCAGGTCTGGGACAGCCTTCGAAAGAGCGGCGTCTCTTTCGACGGCCGAGATGCCGAGGACTTCCTGGACCGATTGGAAGGCCTACGAGGGGGACTGGCCCTCTCCTCGGACCACCTGCTCCGGGGCCTGCCCGCTCTACTACGAGGGTCCGCGTACACGTGGTACCTCAATAGACGCCGCGCCTGGTCAGATTGGCGCCAGTTCGAGAAGGAGTTCTACGAATAATACCTGCCCGGCCAGGAGCCAGAGGACCTGATGGAGAAGATCATCCGCCGGGAACAACGACCAGGGGAGCCAGCCCGAGACTACATCACGGCGCTCGAACCCCTCATGCGCCGCCACGGCGGTCTGACGGAGGCAGACCAGCTAAACCGACTGCACCGGCACCTCCTCCCGGAGTACCACCTCTACATTCACCGAGGGGACGTCCGCACCCGGTCGGACCTGTTCCGACTCATCACTGACTTCGAGGAGATCCAAAGGCGACAGAAACAGTCGCCACCACCAGCCGAGAAGCCCAGCCGGGCTCCCCGACACCACGCGGCCGAGGCAAGCGGCAGCTACGACCGAGAGACCTGCTGCTGGAGATGCGGCCAGCGTGGCCACCTCAGGACCGAATGCCGCCGCCCGGGCCGATTGTTCTGCAGTTACTGCGGGACAGCCGGCACCCGCACGACCGACTGCCGCTGTCACCCGGCGGGAAACCAACGCTGGGCCGGGCCATCAGGCGCCGCCCGGCCAGAACCAGACCAGACGCCAGCCGCCGAGAAGTAAGCGACGATGGTCGCATCCACCTCGAGTTCCTGGTCCACGAGCGGCGATACCGCGCCCTCGTTGACACCGGAGCTACCCGCTCATACATCAGAAGCGACCTGGCCGAGCTGTGCCGCAGGAACGGCGATACTTGGCGACCACACCGGCAAACACTACGGGTCGCCGACGGAACCGAGACCGTTACAGATGGCGAAATCGAAGTACAGGCCATCATCAACGGCCAACCAGTCCGGCACCGCTACGGGGTACTGTCCACCCTCAGCCAAACCATCCTGCTAGGGATGGACGTGCTGGGCCGTATGAGCACCAGCATCCGGATCGGCCCATGCCAGTGGGACTGCCCAGATACCGCTGAGGCCGTCGAACCGACCGGGCCGACCGGCTACACCCCGGCTCAACAACAGGCCCTGCAACGGCTCCTGGACGAGGAACTGCCAAAATTCCAACGCTTGCGGCCCACCACCACCTGGGCCAGCCACCGCCTGCGCCTGAAGGAGGGAGCCGAACCCGCCAAACAGCGGTACACGCCGCGAAACCCGGCCATGCAGGCGATCATAGACCAGGAGGTGGACAAAATGCTAGCCGACGGCATCATCGAGCCCTCCCACAGCCCGTGGAGCTCGCCAGTCGTGCTTGTCCGCAAAAAGAACGGAGCCTACCGGTTTTGCGTCGACTACCGCCAAGTCAACCAGCGGACCGTGAAAGACGCATACCCGCTGCCGCAGGTCCAGGACACGTTAGACAAACTACGGGAGGCCCGCTTCATCACCACCCTCGACCTGGCCAACGGCTATTGGCAGGTACCGCTGGACACCGCCAGCCGGCCCATCACCGCCTTCACCGTCCCCGGGAGGGGACTCTTCCAGTTCCGAGTCATGCCATTCGGGCTCCATTCCGCACCGAGCACCTTCCAGCGACTGCTGGACGAAGTAGTCGGGCCCAAACTGGCCCCCTGGTGCTTCGCCTACTTGGACGACATCATCGTGCTGGGACGCACGTTCCAAGAACACCTCGCCAACCTCCGCGAGGTCTTCAGACGGCTCCGCGCTGCCAACCTCCGACTCAACCCCGAGAAGTGCTGCTTCGGACGCACCGAGCTAAAATACCTCGGCCATGTAGTCACCAGCCAAGGGGTCAGGACCGACCCCGACAAAGTCCAGGCTATCAAGGGCATCCCAGCACCGAGAAACGCCAAGGAGTTGCGCCGCTTCCTGGGAACCGCCTCGTGGTACCGCCGGTTCATTCCTCGCTTCGCCGACCTCGCCGCACCGTTGAACCAGCTGCTACAAAAGCGGGTCCGCTGGAGATGGGACGCCGAGGAAGACGCCGCATTCCTCGAATTGCGGCACCGCCTGGCCACCGCACCGGTACTCGCGTGCCCGGACTTCGACCGGGAATTCACGCTACAAACGGACGCCAGTAGCGAGGGGCTCGGCGCCGTCCTAACCCAGGACTATGACGGCGAGGAACACGTGGTCGCTTACGCCAGTCGATCCCTCAACCGAGCGGAGAAAAAACTACTCCACCACCGAGCGAGAATGTCTAGCTATCGTCTGGGGGATCCGAAAAATGCGCCCCTACCTGGAGGGGTACCACTTCACGGTGCTAACCGACCACCAAGCCCTCCGCTGGCTGCAAACGCTAGACAGTCCGTCCGGCCGCCTCGCCCGTTGGAGCATGGAGCTCCAACACTACGACTTTACGGTACGCTATCGAAAAGGGGAGAACAACCTAGTGGCCGACGCGCTATCCCGCCAACCAGAGGACCCGCCGGAAGAGGAGGCGGACACCGTCAACGGGCCGGACCCATGGTACGATCGGCTCCGGCAGGCAGTCGAAACCGACCCAGGGAAACACCCGGAATACCGCCTGCAAGGCAACCAGCTCTACCGCCACATACCGGACTCCACAGGCCTCCACCCCGACCTGGAGTGGAAGGAGTGCGTACCAAAGAACCGCCGGCAACACGTCCTAACCGAGAACCACGACGTACCAACCGCCGGCCACCTGGGCACCCGGAAGACCAACGCCCGACTGGCCCGTCGCTACTACTGGCCAGGGATGTTTCGCGACGCCGCCCGGCACGTACGCGGCTGCCCGAGCTGCCTCGCACACAAGGTGCTGCAACAGGCCCCAGCCGGCGCCATGCACTCAACACCGACCAGCAGCCCGTGGGAGGTAGTGACCGCCGACCTGGTAGGGCCCCTACCACGATCCAGAAAAGGCCACACCACGCTCCTGGTTATGCAGGATAAGTTCACCAAATGGGTGGAACTTCAACCGCTACGCCAAGCCACAGCACCAGCCGTCACCAGGGCATTCCGGGAAAGAATCGTGATGAGATTCGGCCGCCCGAGAATGGTCATCACGGATAACGGGCGCCAGTTCGAAAGCCGCGACTTCACGTCCCACCTAGCCGCCTACGGGATAGAGCACCGCAAGACGCCACCCTATACACCGCAGTGCAACCCGGTGGAACGCACCAACCGGGTGATCAAAACCATGATCGCACAGGCCACGACCACCGGCCACCGCGATTGGGATGAGTGGTTACCAGAACTAGCCTTCGCGTACAACACCGCGCAACACGAAGCCACCGAACAGACGCCAGCCTACCTAAACTTTGGCCGCGAGCTGACCGTTCCGGGGAGCAGCCACAACGCCCTCGCCGCCACCGATGACCACCAGGAAACCCTAGCGCGACTCCAGGACGCGCTCACCATGGCACAACGGGCACTCGGCATGGCTCAGCAATCCCGAAAGAAATATTACGACCTGAGGAGGCGAGTCTGGGCCCCTAAGGTCGGGGACCCGGTCATGCGGCGAGAGCACCCACTATCCTCCGCCGCAGACCATTACAACGCCAAGCTGGCCCCAAAATTCGCTGGCCCATACATAGTCGCCGAACGCCTCGGCCCAAACGTGGTGCGGCTCCGAGAGCAGCGAGGCAAACTGCGCACGGCACACATCCAGGACCTCAAGCCGTGCCCCACCACCGGCGACAACCAGGTCGCGAGCTGCGAACCGCGAAGAGACATTAATCACTCTACCACCAGGGGGAAAATCCGCGTACCGCGAACTCGCGAGGCAAAGCACCCCGCGAGCGAATATATAACGAGCCGCGAACCCGCGGAAAGACAGAGCAGCAAGCATGCCGCAAAAACAAAATCAGCTTTCGAGGAACTCAGCCACACCGCTGGGCCGTCGCGACCCGCGACCGCCCGAGGCGCGACCCCGGATTGTCCGGGTCCAGGACTTCCCCGGACCGATCCGTATCGTGGGGCCACCCCCACGTGTTTCGCCACCGCCACGCCAGCCGCTCGGGCTCGACGCGGCGGAGACCATAGCGCCGGCCGCGCAGCCGCCGACGCAGCCAGAAGGACCGGCGGCCTCGGCCCCGGCTCCCCAACGACACCACCGCGTCGCCAGGGCGACACCAGCCGACCGGGCCGACACGATGGCCAGGGCAAGGGCCCTATCCGGAACCACCCGGAGGGCCACGCGACCAGCCAGGCCAACGCGACCAACCAGGCCGACTCGACCGGCCAGGCTGACTCGACCAGCCGCACCTCCGCCAGCTCAGCGACCAGCCGCAACACCGCCAGCCCGGCCACCGGCAGCGCCGCCAACACCGTCCGTCGGCCCGACACCGGACCCACCCAGTGCACCGGCCGCGCCACCGGCCGCACCACCGGCCGCACCACCGGCCACGCCAGCAGGCCCGCCGCCAGAACCGCCGACGCCAGCCTGGACGCCACCGCCGCTCATTACCGAGCTCCCCGACCGGCCACACCGCCAACACCGGCAAGCCCGCCGACCGAGCAGCGGCCCAACGAGGCCGACAGCGACCACCACGGGCCCCGCCGCCGTAACCAGCCGCCCCGCCGACCATCCAGCACCGGAAGCCGTCACGGTCACCACCGGGAGGACGGACGAGGCCGTCCTCGACTGCGGGGTCCTCTCGCGGCGACGACCCACCTACGTGACCCTGGCCAACGGCGTCACGCTGGCCATCCGCCGACTCCGGACAGGGCGCGTCCGAGTCCGAGCGCTCCTGGGGCCCGCACCGCCACAGGGTCCACCAGGCACGGCGGAAACCGAACCCTGAGCCAGATCGCCCCACGGAAAGTCGGCTGAGGGTTTGGTTATGTACATAGTGTATTATAGCGTTGTTCCATTCCTTCTCTTAGTATGTAAGGCCTAGTTTTAAGTTAGGGAGGGGTAACCCTCCCCACCTAAACACCGTCATCGCTTCCCTCCGGGATCCCTCCCCTTCCGGGGTTTCGCGGCCTAGGAAGGGAGGGGGAGACTGTGAGGAGCCCGAGGCCGCGAAACCGCGGGCCCCGCCAGCACGCTAGTACCGACGCCGCCGACAGGTGGCGACCGCGCATACCGCGAACTCGCGAGGCAAACGGCCTCGCGAGTATTGATATACCGGGCCGCGACACGGCAGAAATCAGATCGACACTCGGAAGCGAACCGTCAGGCAAGCGATAAAGAGGCGATCAACTACGATTTTTGGCTCCTTGTGAATCCTCCAGCAGCGTTCGGCAGGACGGGTTGTCTTCACGGCCGTCCTCCGATACAGTCCGCTGTATCCCTGGCCACAGCCGAGAGCTCGCTCTCGGCGGCTTCCTGACCGCCGGCTCGGACGTATTACGTCTCTACGGCGTCCACCGGAGCACGGTCCCCCTAACTGCCTGGGTATAGGACGGGTTGTTCTTACGGCCGTCCGCCCATAAAGGCATCGGACACCCGACCCCCCTAAACACTCCCGCTACCTCCGCCGCTCCGAAACGCAGCAATAACCGACGGCCAACATCCCAGTCTCGCGACCGCGACCGTAGATTTAAGTACCGCGCCAGTAACCGTCTCGCGACCGTAGATGTAAGTTACCGTAGATCTAAGTACCGCGTCGTAACCATCTCGCGACCGTAGCCGTTAAGTTCGTTAGATTGATAGGAACCCAGGGCCGTAGCATTAAGTATTCTTGTAACTAGGATTAAGAAAATATATTTATTCTTTTACCCCCTATACCACTGACTTCATTTCATTCGTTCACCCGAACCCCGGACTTACCGGCTGAGCCGGCAACCCCCCGGCGGTTACCCGCTACCAGGTTGCCCCTTCTGGGTTGCCTCTTTGGGTTTGCCCCCACCAATGGGCGCCTGGCCCCCCCCCCATCAGGGGATACGAGTCCCACACTGCCCGGGCCCCCCCTCCAGCCGGATAGAGTGAAAGGGGGACAACCCGCGCGTGCATAAATGACTAACTAAAAAAAAAAAAAAAAGGTTAGGTTGGGTTAGGTTAGGTTAGGTCCCGCCAGTGGGAGGGGTCGCGGTGTACCCTCCCACCCGGACGAAATGAGCACGGACCCCGGTCGGACCCGGGGGAGGGCGGGTGGGGACCCACTTCCAAATCGGGGGCCCCTCTGCATCCACCGCTGGGAGTGGCGCTGGCCCCCGTAGGGGTGGTGCAGCGGAGCCGCGGGAGTCCCCCAAGAGGGCGGCCGGCCACGGCTCACCGCAGCCCACAGGGGGACGACTCGGCGGGCCGCAGGCGCCCTGTTCGGGCGCCATTGCACGCGGACCCGGGGTGTAGCCGGCACCGGAAGCCGGCGGAGCGAAGGACAGCGCCCGATCTTCCTCGCGGGCGGGCGGGGGGTTGCTCCTTCCTGTAGCCTGTGGGGAGATCGAGGCGCGGGGACTGCAGGCGGTACGGGCTGGGGGGCCCGGCCGCCATTGCACGCAGTTCCCCCGCGATGGAGCCGGCACCGGGTGCGAACCCTGGTGCCGGCTGGGGGTGTCGTTACTCCCCCGGTGAGGGGCGCTTTCAGCGCACGGCGGGGGAGGCTCTGGAGTTATAGTAACCAGGTCCCGGAGCCTCTGCCATACGCCAGAGGAGGTTGCCGTGGGGTTTTGGTCAGTAGGAATCTGAAACTCCCCCACTGCACTCCCCTAGGGGCGGCGGGGGGTCTTATGTAAGATTTCCCCACGAAAAAAAAAAAGGTTAGGTCCCGCCAAGGGTTCGGGGGCGGCTGGGACTCGCGCGCCTTCCCGCCCTACGGCCTCCTCCGGCTCGTTCGTTGCCGACAGGATGGCAAAAATCCAGGAGGACCACCGCCAGGAGACCGAGGCGTGGTCCAAGGTTGTAGGCCGCAAAGCCAAGAAGGCAGAGGCGGCGAAGAAGAAGGGTGTGGAGATGACCCCCCCCCCCCCCGCCGCCTGCGAAGAAGACGGGGAAGCGGACGACAGCCGCGACGACCCATCCCCAGGCCGCAAGAAAGGAAGGGACCGCGGTTGGCAAGGCGACAAAGGAGGCCATTAAGAAGCCCCGCCTCGCCCGCCCTCCCAAAATCTCGGCGGTCACCATAACGGTCGCGCCTGGGGCGAGGACCACTTGCTACCAGGCCATGATCCGGGCCAGGCAGGGGGTCGACCTAGCGGAGATCGGTATCACCGTTCTCCGGCCCAGGCGCGCGTCCACCGGTGGCCTCGTCCTGGAGATCGCCGGGACGGAGAGGGCGACAAAGGCGGCGGCCCTGGCTAGCCGCCTCCAAACCGTGTTCCGCGGGTCCGATGAGGTTAGGGTGGCGTGCCCGGTTAAGATGGGCGAGATCCGCCTCATCGGGCTCGACGATTCGGTCACCTGGGAGGAGGTAGCAGCGGCGGTGGCAACCGGAGGAACCTGCACCGCAGAGGAGGTCAAGGTGGGGGATATTCGCGCCCCACCCCGTAGCCTGGGGAGGGTCTGGGTGAGGTGCCCCTTCACCGCAGCCAACAAGGTCCTCGACGCGGGGAGGCTGATGGTCGGCTGGTCCTCAGCACGGGTCGAGGCCCTGGCGGCACGCCCCCTGCAGTGCTACCGCTGCCTGGAGACTGGACATGTCAGGCAGCGGTGTCCCTGCGGGGTCGATCGTTCGGATCGCTGCTTCAACTGCGGCGATCTGGACCATCGAGCCAGTGGCTGTACGGCCCCGCCGCGGTGCCCCCTGTGCACCGATTCAGGGCGGCCCGCGGGGCGTAGGATGGGGACCGGAGGATGCCCTTCGGCCTCCTCGAAGAAGGGGCGGAAGAAGCCCACCGAAAAGACGAGCGCGAAGCGGGCCCCGGCTGCATCGCCCACAGGGGTAGCGGGCCCCAGCAAAGCGGGAGCAGCTCTGGAGGCGGCGGCGGGCACGGCGCGCAATGGGGCCTAAGGGTCCATTCCTCCAGGCCAACACCAACCACTCGGCCGGGGCGCAGGACCTTTTGCTCCAAACCCTGGCCGAGTGGCAGATTGAGGTTGCGGTGGTGTCGGAGCCGTACCGCGTCCTGGACCGGCCCAACTGGTTCAGCGACGCGGCGGGCTCCGTCGCCATCGTCCTGGGGGGCCGGCACGTCCCCCCGCCCGCCGATGTCTTAGCACGGGGGCGGGGTTTCGTGGCCTGTTTTGAATTTCCGAATTTTCCGTCGAAACGATGGCCGCAGCCCTTGCCGTGGCCTGGCCAGCTCTTCCGCCCGTGCCGGTCGCGGACGTTGAGGGGGAGGCCAAGTGGTTCCGGGAGGCGATGACCGCAATATGCGACACCGCCATGTCCCGGGCCCCGCGCCTGCCCCCCCGTAGGGCAGTGTACTGGTGGTCGGGCGACATTGCGGATCTCCAATCCGAGTGTCGGCGCGCCCGACGCCAGTGGCAGCGCGCCCGGAGGGCTCGAGTCCGCGACCCGGCGAGGGAGGATCTGCTGAGGGGCACATACCAGGTCTTCGTGGTAGCCCTGAGGCAGGCCATCAGGGACGCGAAATCCCGAGCGTAGGAGGAGCTCCAGGGCTCTCTGGACGAGGACTCGTGGGGGCGCCCTTACTGGATGGTCATGGGCAAGCTCCGCGCACGGGCGCCCCCGGTCTCGGAGAGTCTGGACCCCCAGCTGCTGACGCGGGTAAATGACACCCTCTTCCCCCGTTCCGGGGGAACGTCGCACCCGCGCCACCAGCAAGGGCCGGCGGAACCCGTCGCCTGGTCCGCCGACCTGGGGGTCACATAGGAGGAGGTGGACGATGCCGTCAGAAGGCTCGGGGCCAAGAACACCGCCCTGGGCCCGGACGGCATCCCCGCCCGCGCCTGGGTTATCGCGTCCGGCATCCTAGGTCCGAGGCTGTGCCGCCTCTTCAGCGCCGCTTTGGAGCAGGGGGTGTTCCCCTCGATTTGGAAGGAGGGGCGGCTAGTCCTCCTCCGAAAGGACGGACGGCCCCCAGATTCTCCCTCTGCGTACCGGCGAGTGATGCCCACTAGGACGTCGACCGACTGGACGCGTCCCGATTGGACGCGTTCTTTTTGGACGCCGTGCCGATTGGACACGTTCCTTTTGGACGCCGAACCGATTGGACGCGTTCCTTTTGGACGTCGTGCCGTTTGGACGCCGTGCCGTTTGGACGTCGTGCCATTTGGACTCGTGCCATTTGGACGCCATATGTTTTATAATCATTGCCTTTGGAAATCGGCAGATGGTGGTATTGTTTGTCGATATAAATTCCTATGCTATTTGAATGCGTATGCATGCTAAAGTATATGATTACATACATATATCTAACGATAAGGTCAAATGGTTGTGTGCAACGTTTGACAGGTATAGGTTATAATGAAAAACATGTGGAAATTGAATGCATTTACTTTCTTACAAGATATATCTGGAAGTATGTTTAAGGTAAAAGAAATATTAAACCTTACTTTCTTCAATACATTCTTTATTCCAAATTAATGTTGTGTACAATGTATCAATATATAATAATATGATTTCTTTTTCTTTATTTTTAGCATTTATGCAGACATTGATGAGGAAATTACAACCAAAACATTATGGAGTAGAGAAATTGAATAGATCCATCAAAGAAATTAAACAGTGTGGACTGAAATACTAGGACAAAAAACAAAATTATACTCTGAAAACAGATGCAATTACTTTCTCACAGGATATGTCTGGAAATATGTTTGAGGTAAAAGAAATATTAAACCATATTTTTTTCAATACATTCTTTATTCCAAATTAACGTTGTGTACAATGTATCAATATATAATAATATGATTTCTTTTTCTTTATTTTCAGCATTTGTGCAGACATTCATGAGGAAGTTACAAACAAAATTATGGAATAGAGAATTTGAATAGATCCATTAAACAAATTAAACATTGTGGAATGAAATACTAGGATTAATAACAGAAATGGACTCCGAAAACAGATGCAATTACTTTCTCACAGGATATATCTGGAAATATGTTTGAGGTAAAAGAAATATTAAACCATATTTTCTTCAATACATTCTTTATTTGAAATTAATGATTTTGAGTACAATGTACCAATATATTGTAAAATGATTTGTGTTTCTTTATTTTCAGCATTTATTCAGACATTGATGAGGAACTCACAAGCAAAAAATTATGAAGTACAAAAGTTGAATAGATACATTAAAGATATTTTCCAGCGTGGAATGAAATACTAGGACATATAACAAAAACGTACTCTGCAAACAGATGCAATTACTTTCTTGCATGATGTATCTGGAAATAGGTTTAAGGTAAAAGAAATATTAAACCATATTTTCTTCAATACATTCTTTATTTCAAATTAATGTTGTTGAGTACAATGTATCAATAATAATAATATGATTTCTTCTTCTTTATTTTCAGTATTTATTCATACATTGATGAGAAACTTACAACCAAAAAATTATGGAGTAGGAGATTTGGATAGATACATTGAACAAATTATTAAAAAAAGAGGATTATTAAATTAGATAAGTTTGTGTTGTAAATCATAGTGTCAGAATATTTTAAATAAATAAATTAATAGGAGAAAATGAGATTTCATTTGTAATTTCCTGTTCCAATTTCCTTAATATAGAATTTAATTTACAGTTCGCATTGTCTTCTTCTAGCTGTAAATAAACACTTTTGTCGAGTAAAAATACATAAATAAAAAAAAGAAGTTGTAATATTGTTGTAATTACTTCACTCTTCACTTTCATCTATTTGGTATCACTTGTATTGTATTTACAAATCCCAAATTCATTTTATCCGACTACAACAGTCCAACTAAAATATTCCAATACTCAATCCAATCAGAAAAGGTATTAAAACATTTAGAAACGATCTTGTTCAAAGAAGACTTATGGAGAAAAGATAGAAATGGAGATTCAATTACTATGAATTAGTTTTATACCATAGGCAAATATAACCTAAAATCTTACGAAACGGAATTCACTAAATTTCTTGACAGTTGTACTAGATAATATTAATTACATGTAATCCGACAATATATTGTGCCGGTTACAATTCTTTTTTTTTTATACCGGAGAACTGCTGACGTAGCAGTTGTTTCTACTTGTGTTTTCGATACCGGAAGTGTTTGGACTTTGACCTGCGCGTACGTGACTCCGTGCGTATCGCTATCTCTGTCTACGCGCTGTTGCTGTCTCTTTCTACTCTGCGCTTGTTCGTATCTCTTTCTATTCGCTATTGCTGTCTCTATCTATTTATTTTGCGCGCTGTGTCGATCTTTTATCGACGCGGTAGAATTATCGACGTAGTAGAATTATCGACGTATATTTTGAAGTATATAAAATTTGTTGTTAAATGTAAATATTAATAAATATAAGATTTTTAGTTATTAAATATAAATATAATTATTTAAATCAATGTTGTACAATAATAAATTTAAAAAATGAACTGTTACAAATTTTAATTATAAAAAACGAAAAATGAATAAATATTTTAATAAATACTAATTTTTAAATTTCTTCTTATTTATTCTTCTTCCTGCTGGATGTTACAATAGCATAAACAATGACATGTCGAAGATCTCAGATTATATTTACCAATAACGATATGATTGACTAGAGAGGAAAAAAGAGTTTCCAACAGAACGTCCATAAATCTTCTTTGTCTAGATTCTTTCCAAACGTTTTAATATCATTTCAGATTCGACTTAGCATTGGAATATTTCAAAACAACTGTTCTACTCGTTTGACACAAATTCAAGATTTATAAACAATACAAGTGCTATAAAAAAGATGCAAGTGAATATTGAAATAGAAACTCTGTTTCAAATTATTTTTTTATAAATTATTACTTGGTAAAACTATTTATTTGAAAGTAGAAGAAAACACTGTGAATTGTAACTTAAATTCTATACTAAGGAAATTCGAATAGGAAGTTAAAGTTTAAGGGATTCATCTATTTTATTAAACTATTAATTTGAAATATGCTGGTATTACATTGTTTTTAAAGTCTATAACGTGCAAGACAAACTTATCTAATTTAATACTGCTCTTGCTTGAATAATGTCTGCACTGTATCGATTTAATACTTATACTCCATAATAACTCTGTTGCAATTTTCCCCTCCGTGTCTCATCAAACGCTGAAAATAAAGAAGAAATCATATTATTATATATTGCTACATTATACTCAACAACATTAACTTAGAATAAAGAATGTATTGAACAAAATAAGGTTTAATATTTCTTTTACCTCAAACATATTTCCAGATATGTCCTGCGAGAAAGTAATTGCATCTGTTTTCAGGGTACGTTTTTGTTATTTGCCCCAATTTTTTTATTCTACGCTGGAACGTATCTTCAATGTATCTATTCAAATTTTTCCCTCCATAATTTTCTGGTTGTAATTTCCGCATGAATGTCTGAACAGGTGCTTAAAATATAAAAAAAGATATCATATTATTATATATTCATACATTGTTCTCAACATTAATTTGAAATAAAGGATGTATTGAACAAAATAAGATTTAATATTTCTTTTACCTCAAACATAGTTCCTGATATATCCTGCGAGAATGTAATTGCATCTGTTTTCGGAGGACGTATCTGTTATTAATCCTAGTATTTCATTCCACAATGTTTAATTTGTTTAATGGATATATTCAAATTCTCTACTCCATAATTTTGGTGGTAATTTCCTCATCAATGTCTGCATAAATGCAGAAAATAAAGAAAAAGAAATCATATTATTATATATTGATACATTGTCCACATCATCATTAATTTGGAATAAAGAATGTATTAAAGAAAATAAGATTTAATATTTCTTTTACCTCAAATATATTTCCTGATATATCTTGTAAGAAAGTAACTGCATTCAATTTCAACATGTTTTTCACTATAACCTATATCTGCCAAACGTTACACACAACCAGTTGACCTTATCGTTAGATATATGTAATAATATACTTTAGCATGCATACGCATTCAAATAGCATAGGAATTTAAATCGACAAACAATAACACCATCTGCCGATTTCTAAAGGCAATGATTATAAAAGATATGGCGTCCAAATGGCACGAATCCAAATGGCACGACGTCCAAACGTCACGACGTCCAAAAGGAACGCGTCCAATCGGCACGGCGTCCAAAAGGAACGCGTCCAATCGGGACCGTCCAATCGGGACGCGTCCAATTGGTCGACGTCCAAGTGGGCACCACTCTTCCTGCCTGTCGAGGAGACGAGGACTCCCGGCCTTCGCCTTCCAGGTCTTCTGTCGCTATGTCTCTATTGTTTTCGTTGTTTTCAGTACTGGACACCGTGTACTGTCTAATGCCCGAGACATGTTCGACGTATATGTCTCAGGACCACGCGATTGTTTCAGCGATCATTAATTTTCGCATCAGGGATGCGTATCGCGGCGATATTCTAAGTAGTTCCAGGAGGAACTCGTTCGCCGGATCCCAGGTGCCCAGGGCGCCCACAATGAAGGCATCCAAATACACTTTGTAGCCGCGACATTTCAGAGAATCAACTAATTGCTGGTACTAGTTGATTTTGTCGAACCTTGCATCTGCGATGGCCTGCATCGTATTTTCAAAGGGCACGGCTACATCGACCAGTACTACTGTCATCGACGCTTCGTGCATGACAACGATATCCGGGCGAAGCGCCGAAGACTCTCCTGTCGCCCGGGGACACGTGTGTTGATCCGGATCTCACCGGGAACCCGGATCGCCCTACTCAACCTCATGACGAGGTTGTCGTGCCGTCTCTGCCTGGCGGCAGAATGAAGACCGCAGTGGCAGAGCACATGAGGAAGGCTTTCCAGCGTGTATCCGCATCGCCTGCAGCGCTTATCCTCGCTCCCCCATTGACGGGCTCCGTTTAACGGGAGCACGTCGAGGCGGGCGCGATGGATAAACCTCCAATCAGCAAAGCGGATAACCGCGCCACCCCTTATGAACCGATTGCTTGCCGCATGCTGGGTGGTTGCCTGGAAAACCTTACCTTGGTCCGGCTTCCGAAGAAGCGAGGACACATAGTGCTCCGTCACTGCAGCCCTAATCCTGGTGATGACATGTGCCTTGGCAAGAGGCGGCACGACTACCCGACGCCCGTTTCGGGATTCCATAACAACCGCGAGTTCAGCCCGATCATCACACCACTCCCAGCGAAAACCGAGACGCGCTCCAGACCTTAGCGCAGCAGACCGCACCCTCGACCAACACGACGAACGACCCGTCGTTGGCCTTGACCAGTCCCCGGCCAAAGAGCCCGACAGGTACGGGGCAAGATCCCGACCAGTCGGAGCCCGGCACAGCTTCTCGCTCGCGGCAGCTTCCAGCGAATACCTCGCGATATTAGCCACGACGGTGTCACCCGCATTCAGCATCCTGAATACGTGAGCCACGGCCGTAACCACCGCGAGGTCGGCTATCGGAGGGAGTCCACATCCTCCCAGTGACGGGGGAATGTGGACCACCTCCGGGCTAGCCCGCCGGGGCAGGTTAAGCCACAGCTTGACCGTCCGCTTGATAGCTTTGTCGAGCTCCGATAGGGCCATTCGTCGTATATTGGCTCCCCTAAGGAGGAAATCGAGACGCGGGACAATGAATGTCGCCACCGTCTCGATCTTCTGCCAGGGGGCAAGAAGTGACTGGTCCACCGCGCTCAGGTCCTCTAACACGCCACGGATCGTGGTGTAGGACGTCTGATCGAGCTGAACCCCGGTTGGGACCCCTAGATGCTGGTAGGGCTCACCTTTTCCCAGAGCCGGAACGGGCTCCTCCTGGATGTTGTACACGGTGTCCAGTACATCGTTCCGGCCTCGTAAATGGAGTGTCGCGCATTTTTGGGGGTTGAAGGCGAGACCCAGGTTCGTTGCAATGTCTTCAACGGCGTGTAGCATCTCCCTCATCTCCTTCTCATATGTCGCTAGCAGCGTGAGATCATCCGCGTAGGCGAGCTCCCCGATTTTCTCCCCCGCGATTTCGTACCCTGCAGTGGAGTCCTCGGCCACGCGGATGATGGGCTCTATTGCCAAGTTGAACAATATGGGGCTGAGGGGGCAGCCCTGTTTTACCCCTGATAAAATGGGTATTCTATCGGTGTACCCCTCGGAGGTGCGGACCCTCGTCGCCCAGTCTGTGTACAGGCTGGCGACGATATTTGTGATCGCCCGCGGGGCCCCGGCGTTGGAGAGCGACTCCAAGATAGTGGCGTGCGGGATCGACCCAAAAGCATTGGAAAAATTCAGCCACGCCGCTACCAATTCCCCTTTCTTCCTCCGAGCGTCGGCGATGCATTCCTGCAGCACGAAGTTATGCTCAAGGCACCCCTCGTACGGCAGGAAGCCCTTTTGGCCTCGTGAGAGCCGTCGATTTAGTACAGCCCAGTGAGTGAGGCCGTCGGCCATTACAGCGGCGAAGAGTTTGGGCAGGGTATCACCCATCGCGAGAGGTCTCTAGTTCGACAAGTCATCCCGGTCACCTTTCTTATGAATTAGAACGGTGTTGGATTCCTTCCAAACGCGCGGAATATGCTCCATCTTGAGACAGACGTTAAATAACGCCGTTAAGAGCGTGGCGCCTGGGTCGACATCGCGCAAATCGCCGTAGGTTACGCCGTCAGGACCCGGAGAAGATTTCTTCATCCGGTCCAGGCGGCTGTTCACCTCGGCAACCGTACATGCCGACACCAGAGCGTCACACTCCAGTGCTGTCTCGTGATGGATAGTCGGGAGGGGACCCGCACGATCCCGAGGAGCGTACATTTCTGTAAAGTGTCGCTGGACTACGTCCTTCGACACTTCACAGTGTGGGGAGGACCTTTTCAGGACCTCCCGCACTGCACGCTTCCGGTTCGCACGGAACAAGCGCTGAATGCGCGTCGCCTCCCGAACATATTCCTCGCGGTTGGTAGGAGTACCGGTCGTCGTCGAGCTGTACCTCGGACGGCGAGACTCACCCTCCCTCCTCGCAGCCGCTTGTGGCCGGCCATCCCTCCCACTGGTGGCTGAATTTGCGGCCCGCTCAGTATCCACAGCCCGCTGCTTTACGAAGACCTCCGCCACTTTCGCAGCGAAGTCCTCCAGCGCCTGAAACGTCGTCACCGTTTCGGCTTCCTCAACGAGACCTGCCCTTTCGATGCCTATCGCTGCCCTCGTGCTCCTACGGAGCACTTCGGGTCGGTCGGCACCGGGGGTTGGTTCGTCGGATCGGCCGGCGTGTGGGACGGCATCAGGGAGCCGTGTGTCCCGATGCGGGTCGCGCCCTCTCCGGGATCCCCGGCGCTCAGGTGAGGGCGGGGGGGTCACTCTCCCTCGCCGGTGCGTCGCGGGCGACTGTGGGGCCCGACCTCTGGGGGGTACTTTTCGTGTAGTATTTTCGCGGGTATCTCTTCTACTGTTGCTATTGTTATTAATGGTGCCCCCTCGCCCCCCCTGTTCTGCCCATTGTAGCTGAAAACAGAGCCCCGGTTTGACCCGGGGCGATTATTCACACTGCTGGCGACATTCCTTATTTTAGGACAATCACAAGAACATTGACTAGATATGTTACTGTTTAAGTCGATAGGGCTAGTGGCCCTATCGACAGTCAGTGGTCTGCTTAGAGGCCACTGCTCTGCCCCCGTAGGGGTCCTTACCACGGGTGGCCCCCGGACCATTTCCTCGTCTTGTTGCTGTTGTTGTTGCTGCCGTGGCTGCCGCGCCTGCGTCTTCGGTGACGGGGTCGTCAAAACTCCCTCCTCTTCCTGCCGCCCAGCCCTTCTCCTCGTGTACCGCGGCGTGACGTCCCACCCGTCCCTTGCATCCTCTTCCACTCCTGGTCTTCTTTCCATCTTCTTTTCCTTTTCCTTTTCCGGCGCCGCAGTGACCGCTGGCGACGCCTCGGCTATAGCTGGGAGGATCAATCTCCTCCCGGGACGCCCTGTAATGGGGGACGGTAGGGTGGTAGATTCGTCTCCCCTCCTCTTCTCTTTCGTTGACCCGGGCGATAGAGTTTTCGCCCGGGTGCTCCTTCTTGTTTCAGAGCGCTCCTCCGGTGTCCTTGAGGTGGCCACGTCGTTCACCGTCGCGGAGCCCGTCGAAGGTGGTGGGCTCCTCCTCAGCTTCGCTTGTTGTCTTGTCCTGGGGGGGATCGAGGAGGCTCCGTGGTCGCCCTGGCAGCCCGCGCCCTTGTCGTCGGCGCGGACTCCAGGAACACCGTGTCTTGCTGAATTCTCTTCTTGAGCCCCCTCGGCGAGGCCCCCCCCCCCCCCGCTCCTCCTTGTAGCGATGGTGACGACGGCCACCGGTTTGCTGTAGACCGAGGTCGTCGTCAGGGTCAATGTCCCCGCCGTCGCGAAGGTGCACGTCGCCGTCGCTAGCATGGTGGGGGGCACTTGGGTGGTGAATGTGCCCCCGGCTTCCTCTTGCTTCGACACGGGCGGGAGGGAGGTTGCCCGTGCCATCCTCCGGGTAGTCCTCGTTGTAGTGGCGGTCGACGTGCCCCTGGTCACTTCTGCATACGTGACGGCGGGGTCACCTTTCTTGTGGCGGTAATGGTTCGTCGGGGCGGGCCAGGTTGAGGAAGCTCCGTTGAGGCCCGGGTGTTCCTTTTCTTCATACCCGGGCTCTTCTCCTTCTCTTTTGATGGGGGGGTTAGGGTGGAAGTTACCCCCCCACTTGGCCTCCTCATTGACACTGACCCGCCGCTGGTCCTTTTAGCGGCGCCGGTCCCCGCTGGTGGTGTGGTAAGGTCGATGGTCGGCGGGGTGGCGGGACTCCCCGCGGGTGGAGGTCGTCCATCGGCGAGGCTGGACGGCGTCCCGCTCTTCCTCGTGATCGTCGTTGTCGCTGTCGTTGTCGCAGGTTTCTTAGTTGCCCAGCCCGTCAAAAGATTTCTCCCCGTCACCGGAGCAGTGATCGTGGGCTTCTTTTTCGGCGCGGCCTTGGTTTTGGCAGCCACGGTGGTCCGGGAGTTGGTTAGGGTAGATCTAGCGGCGCGCGTTAGCGCGCCTCCACCCGTGGTGGTCCCTGCCGCTTCCATCGGCGACGGAGAGGGCCTCTGCGTCATCTCAGCTACATGCGCGTCAGTGGGTCGCTCCACGGCTGAATCCCTCCCGGCCGAGGATGTACCGCCGCTAACCCTTCCCGCGGGGGCAGATGTCCGTGTCCCAGCGGCACGAGGCACTGCATTATTTGCATGGGAGTCTGCGTGATGCTTTCTCACCTTCTTCAGCGCATAAGCACTGTCGTCGGTGAAGAAGCATACACCGCAGACCCACCTTCTGCTAGCGCCGTGGTGGTGGAGGCGCAGATGTTTGCCTAAGTCCTCATGCCGCTGGTACACGGCCACCTTCATTCGGGACGGGGGTGCCCCTTCATTACAGAAGGGGCACGGGAAGGTTTCAGGAGGGGGGAAGGTTATCATAACTTCGTTGCCCCTGGCGGTGCAGCTCGGCTTGGGGTTCGTCGTTGAAGTCATATTAAATAAATAAATGATAAAAGAATAAATAGATGGACTAGAATAGTAAGTAAAGTATAACAATAATAAATGCTGATACAGAGTGTAAGGACTCCCCAGTCAATGATTAAAACTTAGAACTAATGAAATAAATAGATAAAATAAAACGGATAAAGTAAAATGAAGTAGAAAGAAAGATAAAAAGAACAAAATAAAATAAAATAAAGTAAATCAGGAGATAGAGCGAGAGGATATACCTATGTATAGGTATACAGGTCGCGGAAATAAAAGAAAAAAAATAAATAAATCAAAATAATAAAATAGAAAGAAAATAAAATAAATAAAATAAAGTAAAACCTTAATCTAGTGACTAGATTAGATCAGAAATAAAACAGAAACGAACGAACGGAAAGACGACCGTGCGAATCGCTCTCCGCGATAATATGCAAATTAAATCTGCAAATTACCGCACACAGAGGACTGGACTGTTAATATCGAGTTACACAAGTTGTAAAGGGACCCGTGTACCTCGATAATTAGTCGGAAAAAAGCTGATTAAACTAATGCAAATAGAAAAATTTCTAACTGAATAGCTAGAATAATAGAATAACGTCTACCTGTAACGGTCTAAATGTCTATATTTAGCCTATACGGGAGCACAAAAACTAGAGCAAAAAGTGGATTTCGGCAAGTCGGTTAGTGGGACAAACAGCTGTTATCGGTTTAAACGACCAGCGTTCTCACGGATAACAGCTAAATACAGAATCAAAACAAACAAACGCGAGCAAAGCCGCACCGGAATCGGATACGGCGCGAAAGGGTTTCGATGTATCGAAACAGTCCGCCTGGAGTCGACAGCGCTTTGCCTGCTCCAGGTGGCACCACTCTACAGTAACGCAACACTACAGAAAAACCACCACCAGTCTCCCAAGCTCCACTTACCGCGCAGTTCAGTCGCCGCTGTGCTGAGCGAGTCGCACCGCCGTTGGAAAAGCCAATACACGAACGCGATCGCGGATAAAAAATAAAAATAGAAAAAAGACTAGAGATAGAAAAGAGTAGTCAGAATATTTTATAGAATGCAATGTATGTTTTTATATAGCCAATGTGGGCCGCGTCCTGCGGCACTGCAAGGCAGGTACGACCCGTGTCGGAGTCGGAGCAAGCCCCGGAGTCCGACCAATTCCAAAAATAAGGTTAATATTCTGACTCCCCGATGGGGAGTGTATCAGATATTAAGCTGATAAGAACAGATAAAAGCGCTTTATTTTCAATTAATGTTTCCTCAGGGACAAGTCCCTGAGGTGGTACGTTGTTTATCTCAAGTTACAGGCCTGGCCCTTCATATGAGTAAGAAAGTCTTAAATGCAGCGGGAACATTTTCCCGTTGCATGTGTCGCGGATTCTCAGTAGATCTGACGCCATTACAATAGTATAAACAAGAGGCTAGTAGCCCTAGCATTGGTCTTCTTTCCGTCTTCGGCAGCCCAGTAATACGCGCTAAAAATAGATTTCACTATAGAAATATAAAAATATAAATATAAATATATAGGCCGGATTAATCACAGATATAGTCTAGTATAGCGAATAGGAACATCTAAAATAGATATAGATCTGAATGTCGCAGTTATAAAGATGGAGAAAAAAAACAACGAAAAACAGAAGAAAAAAAAAGAATAAATAAAGATAGTTAAAGTATTAATCATAAGAGAGATAAGTATAAGGAACACCGATGCATATACAAGATAAGAGGGAATAGGATAAAATAAATTAAAATAGAATCAGTAAATTAAAATAGAATAGAATAGGATAGAGCAAGAGAAGCAAGACAATACAGAACATGCTTAGTCCGTATTGCACACAGTTATGTCGGTGTTCCTACTGATTGAGGAGATGAGGGTTCCCGGGCCGCGCCTTCCAATTCCTCAGATGCGTTATGATTATAGCTCATTCTATTATCAGTACTGGACACCGTGTACTGTCTAATGCCCGAGACATGTTCGACGTACATGTCACGGGACCACGCGATTGTTTCGGCTATCATTAGTTTCGCGGAGATATTCTTAATAGTTCCAGGAGGAACTCGTTCCCTGGATCCCAGGCGCCCAGGGCACCCACAATGAAAGCGTCTAGATATACTTTGTAGCCGCGCCCCTTGAGAGAATCAGCTAACTGCTGGTACTTGTCAATTTTCTCAAATCTAGCATCTACGATGGCCTGCATCGTATTTTCGAAGGGCACGGCTACATCGACCAGTACAATGGTCTTCGACGCTTCGTGCGTGACAACGATGTCCGGGCGAAGCGCCGAAGACTCTCCTGTTGATCCTGATCAGAACGAGGTTGTCGTGCCGTCTCTGCCTGGCGGCAGAATGAGGACCGCAGTGGCAGAGCACATGAGGAAGGCTCTCCAGCGTGTAACCGCATCGCCTGCAGCGTTTATCCTCACTCCCCCATCGACGGGCTCCGTTTAACGGGAGTACGTCGAGGCGGGCGCGATGGATAAACCTCCAATTAGCAAAACGGATAAACGCGCCACCCCTCATGAAGCGATTGCTCGCCGCATGTTGGATGGTTGCCTGGAAAAGCTTGCCTTGGTCCGGCTTCCGAAGAAGCGAGGACACATAGTGCTCCGTCACTGCAGCCCTCATCCTGGTGATGACATGTGCCTTGGCAAGAAGCGGCACGACTACCCGACGTCCGTTTCGGGATTCCATTACAATCGCGAGTTCAGCTCGACCATCACTCCACTCCCAGCGAAAACCCAGACGCGCTCCGGACCTCAGCGCGACGGACCGTACCCTCGACCAGAACGACGAACGACCAGTCGTTGGTCTTGACCAGTCCCCGGCCAAAGAGCCCGACAGGTACTGGGCAAGATCCCGATCGGTCGGAGCTCGACGAAGCTTCTCGCTCGCGGCAGCTTCCAGCGTGAACCTCGCGATACGAGCCACGACCGTGACCTTAGCGTTCAGCAGCCTGAATGCGTGGGCCACGGCCGTGACCTCAGCAAGGTCCGCTATCGGAGGGAGCCCACATCCTCCCAGTGACGGGGGAATGTGGACTACCTCCGGGCTAGCGCGCTGGGGCAAGTGGAGCCATAGCTTAACCGTCCGCTTGATAGCTTTGTCAAGCTCCGACAGGATCATTCGCCGCATATTGGCTCCCCTAAGCAGGAAATCGAGGCGCGGAACAATAAATGTCGCCAACGCCTCGATCTTCTGCCAGGGGGCGAGGAGTGAACGGTCCAGCGCGCCCAGATCCGCTAACACGCCTTGGATCGTGGTGTCGGGCGTCTGATCAAGCTGAACCCCGATTGGGATCCCTAGGTGTTGGTAAGACTCACCTTTTTCCAGAGTCGGAACGGGTTCCTCCTGGATACAGTACACGGTGTCCAGTACGTCGTCCCGGCCTCTAATGTGCAGTGTTGCGCACTTTCTAGCATTGAAGGCGAGACCCAGGTTGGCTGCAATGCTTTCAATTTCACGTAGTAGTCGCCTCATCTCCTCTTCGCATTCCGCCAGCAGCGCGATGTCGTCCGCGTAGGCGAGTTCCACAATTCTTTCCCCCGCGATCTTGTATCCTATGGTGGAGTCCTCGGCTACGCGGGTTACTGGCTCTAGTGCCAGGTTGAACAGTATGGGGCTAAGGGGGCACCCCTGTTTAACCCCAGAGAGTATGGGGATCCTGTCTGTGTACCCCTCAGCGGTACGGACCCTCGTCGCGCAGTCTGTATACATACTGGCGACGATATTTGTCATCACCCGCGGCACCCCGGCGTTGGAGAGCGACTCCAGGATAGTGGAGTGCGGGATCGATCCAAAAGCATTGGAAAGATCCAGCCACGCCACCACCAGTTCCCCTTCTTCCTCCGAGCGTCGGCGATGCATTCCTGCAGCACGAAGTTGTGCTCGAGGCACCCTTCGTACGGCAGGAAACCCTTCTGACCTCGTGAGAGCCGTCGGTTTTGTACGGCCCAGTGAGTGAGGCGGTCGGCCATTACAGCGGCGAAGAGTTTCGGCACAGTATCACCCATCGCGAGTGGTTTCCAGTTGGACAAGTCATCCCGGTCACCTTTCTTATAAATAAGAACGGGGTTTGACGCCTTCCAAACGCGCGGAATATGCTCCATCCTGAGACAGGCGTTGAATAACGCCGTTAGGAGCATGGCGCCTGGATCGACATCGCGCAAATCACCGTAGGTCACGCCGTCGGGACCCGGAGAAGATTTCCTCATCCGGCCCAGGCGGCGGCTCACCTCGGTGGCCGTACATGTCGACACCAGAGCGTCACTCCCCTGTGCTGTCTCATAATGGATAGTCGGGAGGGGCCCCGCACGATCCCGGAGAGCATACATCTCTGCGAAATGTCGCTGGACTGCGTCCTTCGACACCTTACAGTGTGGAGAGGACCCTTTCAGGACCTCTCGCACCGCACGCTTCCGGTTCGCACGGAACAAGCGCTGAATTTGCGTCGCCTATCAAACATGTTCCTCGCGGTTGGCAGGAGTACCGGTCGTCGTCGAACTGTCCCTCGGACGGTGAGACTCGCCTTCCCTCCTCGCAGCCGGTCGTGGCCGGCCACCCCTCCCACTGGTGGCTGGATTTGCGGCCCGTTCGGTATCCACGGCCCGAAGCTTAACGAAGAACTCCGCCACTTTCGCAGCGAAGTCCTCCAGCGCCTGAAGCGTCGTCACCGTTTCGGCTTCCTCAACGAGACCTGCCTTTCGACATCTATCGCTGCCCTCGTGCTCCTATGGAGCCCTTCGGGTCGGTCGGTGTCGGGGGTTGGTTCGTCGAATCGGTCGGCGTGTGAGACGGCATCAGGGAGCCGTGTGTCCCGACGCGGGTCGCGCCCTCTCCGGGATCCCCGGCGCTCAGGTGAAGTCGGGGCGTCACCCTTCCCCGCCGGTGCGTCGCGGGCGACTGTGGGGCCCGACCTCTGGGGGGTGCTCTTCGTGTGGTAGTTTCGCGGGTACTTCTATTGTTAATGTTGTTAGTGGTGCCCCCTCGGCCCCTCCTATTCTGCCCGTTGTTCTGGCTGAAAACAGAGCCCCGGTTTGATCTGGGGCAATTAGTCGCGCTGCTAGCGGTTGCACACAACCTAGGACAATCACAAGAACATTGACTAGAAATATTGTTGTTACAGAGGTCAGAGGTCTGCTGCGAGGCCCCTGATCCGCCCCCGTAGGGGTCCTTACCACGCGTGGCTCCCGGACCACTTCCTCTTCTCGTTGAGTGATGCCCACTTGGACGTCGACCGATTGGACGCGTCCCGATTGGACGGTCCCGATTGGACGCGTTCCTTTTGGACGCCGTGCCGATTGGACGCTTTCCTTTTGGACGCCTGACCGATTGGACGCGTTCCTTTTGGACGTCGTGCCGTTTGGACGCCGTGCCGTTTGGACGTCGTGACAATTGGATTCGTGCCATTTAGACGCCATATCTTTTATAATCATTGCCTTTGGAAATCGGCAGATGGTGTTATTGCTTGTCGATTTAAATTCCTATGCTATTTGAATGCGTATGCATGCTAAAGTATATGATTACATATATCTAACGATAAGGTCAAATGGTTGTGTGTAACGTTTGACAGATATAGGTTATAGTGAAAAACATGTGGAAATTGAATGCAGTTACTTTCTTACAAGATATATCTGGAAGTATGTTTAAGGTAAAAGAAATATTAAACCTTATTTTGTTCAATACATTTTTTATTGCAAATTAATGTTGTTGTGGACAATGTATCAATATATAATAATACGATTTCTTTTTCTTTATTTTCAGCATTTGTTCAGACATTGATGAGCATTCTCGCAGGATATATCAGGAAATATGTTTGAGATGAAAGAAATATTAAAACTTATTTTTTTAATACATTCTTTATTCCAAATTAATGATGTTGTGGACAATGTATCAATATATAATAATACGATTTCTTTTTCTTTATTTTCAGCATTTATTCAGACATTGATGAGGAAATTTAAACCAATAAATTATGCAGTAAACAAATTGAATAGATCCATTAAAGAAATTAAACAGTACGGAATAAAATAATAATGTACCCAGTAAACAGATGCAATTACATTCTCACAGGATATATCAGGAAATATGTTTGAGGTAAAAGAAATATTAAATCTTATTTTCTTTAATACATTCTTTATTCCAAATTATTGTTGTTGTGGACAATGTATCAATATATAATAATATGATTTCTTTTTCTTTATTTTCAGCATTTATGCAGACATTGATGAGGAAATTACCACCAAAATTATGGAGTAGAGAATTTGAATAGATCCATTCAACAAATTAAACATTTTGGAATGAAATACTAGGATTAATAACGGAAACGTACTCCGAAAACAGATGCAATTACATTCTCGCAGGATATATCAGGAAATATGTCTCAGGTAAAAGAAATATTAAACCATATTTTTTTCAATACATTCTTTATTCCAAATTAATATTGTTGTGTACAATGTAACAATATATACTAATATGATTTCTTTTCCTTTATTTTCAGCATTTATTCAAACATTGATCAGAAAAAAAATATTGGAGTAGAGAATTTGAATAGATCCATTAAAGAAATTAAACAGTGTGGAATGATATACTAGGACAAAAAAAAATATTGTACTCTGAAAACATATGCAATTACTTTCTCGCAGGATATATCAGGAAATTTGTTTGAGGTAAAAGAAATATTAAACCATATTTTTTTCAATACATTCTTTATTATAAATTAATATTGTTGAGTATAATGTAACAATATATAATAATATGATTTCTTCTTCTTTATTTTCAGCGTTTGATCAGACACGGAGGGGAAAATTGCAACAGAGATATTATGGAGTAGATGTATTAAATAGATACAGTGCAGAAATTATTCGAGCAAGAGCAGTATTAAATTAGATAAGTTTGTCTTGCACGTTATAGACTTTAAAAACAATGTAATACCAGCATATTTCAAATAAATAGTTTAATAAAAGTAGATAAAACCCTTAAAATTTAACTTCCTATTCTAATTTCCTTAATATAGAATTTAAGTTACAATTCACAGTGTTTTCTTCTACTTTCAAATAAATAGTTTTACCAAGTAATAATTTATAAAAAAAATAATTTGAAACAGAGTTTCTATTTCACCATTCACTTGTATCTTTTTATAGCGCTTGTATTGTGTTTAGAAGTCATGAATTTGTCTCAAACGAGTTGAACAGTTATATTGAAATATTCCATTCTGAATAAATGCTGAAAATAAAGAAAAACAAATCATATTACAATATATTGATACATTGTACGCAAAATCATTAATTTGGTATAAAGAATGTATTGAAAAAAATAAGATTTAATATTTCTTTTACCTTAATCATATTTCCTTATATATCCTGCAAGAAAGTAATTGCATCTGATTTCAGAGTGCGTTTTTCACATTTGTTGTAGTATTTCATTCTGCAGTGTTTAATTTCTTTAATGTAACTTTTCAACTTTTCTACTCCGTAGTTTTTTGGTTGTAATTTCCTCATGAATGTCTGAATAAATACTGAAAATAAAGAAAAAGAAATCATATTATTATATATTGATACATTGTCCACAACAACATTAATTTGGAATAAAGAATGTATTAAAGAAAATAAGATTTAATATTTCTTTTTCCTCAAACATATTTCCTGATATATCCTGCGAGAATGTAATTGCATCTGTTTTCGGAGTCCGTTTCTGTTATTAATCCTAGTATTTCATTCCACAAAGTTTAATTTGTTTAATGGGTCAATTCAGATTCTCTACTCCACAATTTTTTGTTTGTAATTTCCTCATCACTGTCTGAATAAATGCTGAAAATAAAGGAAAAGAAATCATATTATTATATATTGATACATTGTCCACAACAACATTAATTTGAAATTAAGGATGTATTGAACAAAATAAGATTTAATATTTCTTTTACCTCAAACATATTTCCTGATATATCCTACGAGAATGTAATTGCATCTGTTTTCAGGGTACGTTTTTGTTACTTGCCCCAATTTTTTCAGTCTACGCTGGAAATTATCTTCAATGTATCTATTTAACTTTTTTCCTCCATAATTTTCTGGTTGTAATTTCCGCATGAATGTCTGAACAGGTGCTGAAAATATAAAAAAAGATATCATACTATTATATATTCATACATTGTACTCAACATTAATTTGAAATAAAGGATGTATTGAACAAAATAAAATTTAATATTTCTTTTACCTTAAACATACTTCCAGATATATCTTGTAAGAAAGTAACTGTGTGACGGATAACCGCCGGGGGGTTGCCGGCTCAGCCGGTAAGTCCGGGGTTCGGGTGAACGAATGAAATGAAAGTCAGTGGTATAGGGGGTAAAAGAATAAATATATTTTCTTAATCCTAGTTACAAGAATACTTAATGCTACGGCCCTGGGTTCCTATCACTCTAACGGTCTTAGCCTACGGTCGCGGAACGGTTACGGTGCGGACTTATACTCTACGGCGCGGACTTACATCTATAGCGCGGACTTATATCTATGGTGCGGACTTATATCTATGGCGCGGCGCGGTCGCGGTCGCGGGACGGGGTGTTGGCCGTCTTTATCGCGGCGTTTCGGTGCGGCGGAGGTAGCGGGAGTGTTTGGGGGATCGGGCGTTCGATGCCTTCATGGGCGGACGGCCGTAAAGACAACCCGTCCTATACCCAGGCAGTTAGGGGGACCGTGCTCCGGTGGACGCCGTAGAGACGTAATACGTCCGAGCCGGCGGTCAGGAAGCCGCCGAGAGCGAGCTCTCGGCTGTGGCCAGGGATACAGCGGACTGTATCGGAGGACGGCCGTGAAGACAACCCGTCCTGCCGAACGCTGCTGGAGGATTCGCAAGGAGCCAAAAATGAAGATGATCGTGTCTCTTTATCGCTTGCCGTATGGTTCGCTTCCGAGTGTCGATCTGATTTCTGCCGTGTCGCGGCCCGGTATATCAATACTCGCGAGGCCGTTTGCCTCGCGAGTTCGCGGTACGCGCGGTCGCCACCTATCGGCGGCGTCGGTACTAATGCGCTGGCGGGGCCCGCGGTTTCGCGGCCTCGGGCTCCTCACAACTGCATTCAATTTCCACATGTTTTACACTATAACCTATACCTGTCAAACGTTACACATAACCATTTGACCTTATCGTTAGATATATGTAATCATATACTTTAGCATGCATACGCATTCAAATAGCATAGGAATTTAAATCGACAAGCAATAACACCATCTGCCGATTTCCAAAGGCAATGATTATAAAAGATATGGCGTCCAAATGGCACGAATCGGAATGACACGACGTCCAAACGGCACGGCGTCCAAACGGCACGACGTCCAAAAGGAAAGCGTCCAATCGGCACGGCGTCCAAAAGGAACGCGTCCAATCGGGACCGTCCAAGTGCGACACCCCCGGCAGGAACACCGACATAGTCATGGACTCTTCCTTTCCTTTCTTTTTTTTTATACACTACATTCATTTCTTATATTTATTATTATCCATCCGTCGACTGAAATTGCATTGCGGTGTTCCTGTCACTCATGCTTAATCTACCCTATTCACTATATCTACCTTCTTTCTCTATTCTTTTCTATTATCTATTTTCGCTCTTCTTGCTTCTATACTCTTACATGGCTATACTATTACTCGAGTATATGTCCATATTTAGTCATTTACCTAGAATATAGCGCGCTGAAAGAAGCTCGACTGCCAGGGCTATTAGCCCCTTCTTTTTTTAATTTTTTTTTATTCAAATAAACAATGTATAACTCTTTCGAATGCGGGACATATGCAGTGGGAATTCACCCCACTGCATTATTATATTTTTTAAATATTGTATAAAGGGCGAAGACCAAAATCTTGGCAAAATGTATCACTCCAGGGGCTTGCTCCTGGGGAAACATGATTTGTTTAATAAAGCGCCTTTTTATCTGTTCTTATCAGCTTAATATCTGATACACTCCCCATTGGGGAGTCAGAATATTAATCTCATTTTTGAAAAGGGTCGGAATTCGGAGCTTGCTCCGACTCACATATACTACTCTGAACATATCCTCTTTTCTCTTTCTTTTAAAATATTCTGACTCCTCTTCTCTATTCTATATCTAGTCTTCTTTTTGTATTTTTATTTTTTCCCGCGATCGCGTTTTGGCTTTTCCAACGGCGGTGCGACTCGCTTAGCACAGCGGCGACTGACTGCGCGGTAAGTGGAGCTTGGGAGTCTGGTGGTGGTTTTCTGTAGTGTAGCGTTACTGTAGAGTGGTGCCACCTGGAGCAGGCAAAGCGCTGTCGACTCCAGGCGGACTGTTTCGATATATCGAAACCCTTTCGCGTCGTATCCGATACCGGTGCGGCCTTGCTCGCGTTTGTTTTGTTTTGATTCTGTATCTAGCTGTTATCCGTGAGAACGCTGGTCGTTTAAACCGATAACAGGTGTTTGTCCCACTAACCGACTTGCCGAAATCCACTTTTTGCTCTAGTTTTTGTGCTCCCGTATAGGCTAAATATAGACATTTAGACCGTTACGGGTAGACGTTATTCTATTATTCTAGCTATTTAGCTAGAAATTTTTCGATTTGCAGTAGTTTAATTTGCTTTTTTTCCGATTAATTATCGAGGTACACGGGTCCTTTTACAACTTGTATAACTCGATATTAACAGTTCAGTCCCCTGTGTGCGGTAATTTGCGGATTTAATTTGCAAATTATCGCGGAGAGCGACTCGCACGGTCGTCTTTTCGTCTCGTTCGTTTTTGTTTTTATTTTATAATCTAATCTAGTCACTAGATTAAAGTTTATTTTATTTTACTTTATTATTTTGATTTATTTATTTCTCTTTTATTTTTATTTATTTTCGTTTATTTCCTTTCTTTTTATTTCCGCGACATATATACCATTAGTACACACGGTTCCCAGATGCTGTCCCACACGCCGGCTGATCCGACGAACCAACCCCCGGTGCCGACCGACCCGAAGTGCTCCGTAGGAGCACGAGGGCAGCGATAGGCATCGAAAGGGCAGGCCTCGTTGAGGAAGCCGAAACGGTGACGACGCTTCAGGCGCTGGAGGACTTCGCTGCGAAAGTGGCGGAGTTCTTCCTAAAGCATCGGGCTGTGGATACTGAGCGGGCCGCAAATCCAGCCACCAGTGGGAGGGGTGGCCGGCCACAAGCAGCTGCGAGGAGGGAGGGTGGGTCTCGCCGTCCGAGGGATAGCTCGACGACGACCGGTACTCCTACCAACCGCGAGGAATATGTTCGGGAGGCGATGCGCATTCAACGCTTGTTCCGTGCGAACCGGAAGCGTGTGGTGCGGGAGGTCCTGAAAGGGTCCTCGCCGCACTGTGAAGTGTCGCTGGACTACGTCCTTCGACACTTCACAGAAATGTACGCTCCTGGGGATCGTGCTGGGCCCTTCCCGACTATCCATCACGAGGCAGCACAGGAATGTGACGCTCTGGTGTCGGCATGTACGGCCGCCGACGTGAGCGGCCGCCTGGACCGGATGAAGAAATCTTCTCCGGGTCCCGACGGCGTAACCTATGGTGATTTGCGCGATGTCGACCCAGGCGCCACGCTCCTAACGGCGTTATTTAACGCCTGTCTCAAGATGGAGCATATTCCGCGCGTTTGGATGGAATCCATCACCGTTCTTATTCATAAGAAGGGTGACCGGGATGACTTGTCGAACTGGAGACCTCTCGCGATGGGCGATACCCTGCCCAAACTTGTCGCCGCTGTAATGGCCGACCGCCTCACTCACTGGGCGGTACTCAATCGACGGCTCTCACGAGGCCAAAAGGGCTTCCTGCCGTACGAGGGGTGCCTCGAGCACAACTTCGTGCTGTAGGAATGCATCGCCGACGCTCGGAGGAAGAAAGGGGAATTGGTAGTGGCGTGGATGGACCCTTCCAATACTTTTGGATCAATCCCGCACGCCACTATCTTGGAGTCGCTCTCCAACGCCGGGGCACCGCGGGCGATCACAAATATCGTCGCCAGCCTGTACACAGACTATGCGACGAGGGTCCGCACCTCTGAGGGGTACACGGAAAGAATCCCCATACAATCAGGGGTCAAACAGGGTTGCCCCCTCAGTCCCATCCTGTTCAACCTCGCAATCTAGCCCATACTCCGCGTAGCCGAAGAGTCGACCGGAGGATACGAAATCGCGGGGGAAACGGTCGACGAGCTCGCCTACGCGGACGACCTCACGCTGCTGGCGACATATGAAGAGGAGATGAGGGAGATGCTACACAACGTTGAAATAACAGCTAACAACCTGGGTCTCGCCTTCAACGCGAAGAAATGTGCCACGCTACACATACGAGGCCGGGACGACGCACTGGATACCGTGTACTGCATCCAGGAGGAACCCGTTCCGGCTCTGGGAAAAGGTGAGCCCTACCAGCATCTAGGGGTCCCAACCGGGGTTGAGCTCGATCAGACGCCCTACACCACGATCCGTGGCGTGTTAGAGGACCTGAGCGCGGTAGACCAGTCACTCCTCGCTCCCTGGCAGAAGATCGAGACGGTGGCGACATTTATTGTCCCACGTCTCGATTTCCTGCTCAGGGGAGCCAATATACGACGAATGGCCCTGTCGGAGCTCGACAAGGCTATCAAGCGGACGGTCAAGCTGTGGCTTAACCTGCCCCAGCGGGCTAGCCCGCAGGTGGTCCACATTCCCCCGTCACTGGGAGGATGTGGACTCCCTCCGATAGCCGACCTCGCGGAGGTTACGGCCGTGGCTCACGCATTCAGGATGCTGAATGCGGGTGACACGGTCGTGGCCAATATCGCGAGGTATTCACTGGAAGCTGCCGCGAGCGAGAAGCTTTGTCGGGCTCCGACTGACCGGGATCTTGCCCAGTACCTGTCGGGCTGGTTACGTCCCACCTTACGGATGGTTATTATTCTGCTACTAGGATTCTTGGGTTCTGCCGATTTAAACACTAAAGCGTACCTTGACCTTCCGTGCGGGTAATAGAGGATGCAGGATCGGGTGTTCAGTAATTGTTGATACGTGTATGGGTCTTCAATAATTATATATTCTCTTTTGTTGTTACATACCCTTCGCTGACTTCAGGTGTTGTACGTCACTCGTTCGTTCTCGTATTACTGTTCATTCACTCTAGAGGTCTTGTTTTACACTAGGTTCGCGGTTTGGACGATACACTAGACTCGCGGCGCGTGGCTACGACTCGACCTTGGAGATACAAGCGGTTGGTGGTGGTCCTGCACAGCACACGGGTGCACTCCTGGACTTGGTCCAATTATGAGTCTGCTATCTCAGACTGCGGCGATACACTGGTGTTGAACCGTCGGCCGAGCACGTCGTCGATGAACTTCCTGGTTTCGAGTATCCTTGTGCGCGGATCTACTGCGCGTCACGAACGGACAGAACTTCGGTTTCTGCTTTACGCTATCACGGAACTGGCGTACCTGCGTTGCGCCGATAACTTATACTCCCAAAAGGGGAGTAGGTCACGCTCCTTGCTTGCGAAAACCTACAAGCAAAGGGTTTTCGCCATCGCATTTCGCGAGTTCCCCGATTTCGTATCGCAAGCGTTGCTAAGCGAGAAAACGCTGATGTTTCGCGGATTCCAGAGCAAGACCTCTTTAAAATGGCGAAAGACAAAAATTGGTTATAACTAGGGACGTAACACCCCCACGCTAGACACAAAATGCTCTCGGGAGGGCATTTTGTGTAAGGTGTTTTCGTCATTCGCCACCCTCATTCGCCCAATCACACATACCTTTTCATGCATTCACAGAGTGTATATAATGGTGAAAAATTTTACAATAAAAGGTAGCTGTTCAAAATATAAAGTAAAAGGTGCCGAAGAAAATACAATGGTGCGCAACTGTTGAAAATATAAAGAAAAGAAATATGTGTATAAAGTGTCGAAGAGATGTACAGGTTTGTGTCGTTATTTAACATATCAAGTGGGAAAAGTAGTGCGGGAAGTGGCCACAGGGCCCCCCTCCCCCGCTAGACGGTCGATAATTTTGAAATGGATGCCGAGTGAAAATTTATATGACCATAAAAGGCTTGATTTTGAAATGCAGTGTCTATGAATACGCTGAGTTAAATATTCCACGGTGGCTGTTGAAAAATTGTCGACGTAGAATTCAAACGTTGCTATACTCCTGGTAAACCTGGTGGGGAGTTTGTGGTATATAAAGTGGTCGGTCGAGTTGTATTCGTTACTTGAGTGAAAAGGAAAGGCAGCTTTTAATTGTTTTCGCAAGCCTAAATATGTATGGATATAATTGCACCGATTTATTACCGCCTATGCGTGATCTGTTCCGAACTTGGGTAAGGTGTTCTTTTATTTCCTCTTTTTTTTTTGTTTTTTTTTGTTTTAGTGTACCGACGGGACTTACGTTATACGCCCGGGGTATATCAATATCAAGTACCGGGAGGCCGTCCGTCAGCATAGAAGAAAATATCGGCGGTATCTGATGGATTTATGGGACTGGGATGAGGATACCATGTTAAACATCGCGCCCCTTTTTCGATAAACATTTCATTTCGTAATGTAACAAAAAATATATAGTTTATCCAAATTCGTCTCTTTGTTCATTCCAATCCTGTTGTTCCGTTCCTTAATTCTAATAATAAAGGATTGTTTTCTTTTCGAAACCTGGGTTCGTTGTTCCATCTGGCGTTTGTGTCTCTGGTAGTACTGCTATCTGCAGATCCGATGGACCCGTTGTTGGGGTGATGGTCGGTTGGCTTTGCATTGCGATATCTTTTGGCGTGAACTGGTGACATTTGGGTTGGCTGTCGCTCTCTGTTCGTTTTTTGCAGTATCGGTATCCTATTGCCGCTATTATTATCAAAATGACAACAATTATGGCTGATAAGGAACCGTAGGTGATGTAGGCTGTGTGGGCTAGAGCACGGTGGTGCTGTGCTATATCTTGCGCTTGATTGTCTACTTCTTGTAAGGTTAAAAGGTTGTCTGGGTCTATGTTGATAGGTGTGAATTTTGGCTGGTTTTCTTGGAGTTTTGTCAGGATGTGAATATGATGTGGGGTTAGGTCTGGGATGAGGTTAGATATATTTAGGCCGAAACTTGGTTTGAACGTGTAATTGTATTTCTGGGTTTTTATTCCGGATGCCATTATTCTGGTATGATCAATGGTTGCTTCGCAGTGGCTTTGCAGCTGTATTATCTCTGTGCCTTGGATTTGTTCGTAGCCGGCCGATCTTTTATTGCACTTGATTTGGATTTCTTCTTTGTGTTTCATCGAAAATAGCCAAGTATTTGAAGCCTCTAGTTTCGTAATTTGTATGTTGTTTGCTGGGGCCGCTTTCACAGTGCACTGCTTCCACTGTAGGTGTTCCGGACGCAAGATGAGATCAATTTCACAGATATGACTTTGCTCATAGTTTTGGAGCAGGAGCGTGATTTCACAGAGGAGTCTTCCGTTAGGGTTTTTGCAGGTTTTGAGGTAGGTTTTGTCAGGGGAGAAAAAGGTAGTGGTTGTTTGATCTATTGCAAGGAAGTCTGTTTGTGGTTGGATCATTAAAGGGGTGGAAGTATTTGCATTAAGTTGTTGGAAAGAGGGGCAGGGATATAGGTGATATAGTTCATAGGAGTTGGGTTCTAGGAGAGGAAAGTCTATCGTGATGATTACTCTTCCTTTTGCGTATACGGCACTCATTGTTGTCGTGCCCTGGAGTTGCTCCGATCTCAACTCTTCCATTGAGAGCGGGAATTCCAGATTCGTGGAAGTTTGGATGGCTTTGCATGCATTGACCAGTTGGTTCGGTGATAGGATTATTGGATGTAGGATTCCCAATTTTGCGAACATTACGGCGTCAGTCAGGGTGGATAGCATTAATACATATTCGACGGTTTGACGGATCAATCTGGTTCCCCAGGAGGACATAGCTAGTTCTAATTCTAGTTGATCTTCTCGTTTGCTAATTTCTGATGTTTTATAGAGCATGTGCTCGATTCTAGTGTTCATGGTTGTTGCCGATTTAGAAAGAATGTTCAGCGTATCATAGGCTTTACGGAATTCGGACTTAATTACATGCGTCTGGTTATGAATTAAAGACGTTATTTGCTTTTGATCATTATAAATTTTGTCGATTTCGCGGTTATAATACTCCGCGTCAGTTTCGTCGAGTGTTCCGAACAAAGTTTTGCTGATCGAGCCGATGAATCCGAGAGGGGCTCGTCTTACTCTAACCGCATTCTTTCTGAGCGCGTGTGCTAATAGATTTTCGTATCGTACTGCCTCCGCGAGTTTTCTATCTAAGTCTTCCCTTAGGGTGTCCGCGGGGCATGATGTTATGTTCTGGGTCTTGCACATGGTCTTCATGCGGTTTACCGCAAAGATGGTATCTGGGCGGCTGGTTAGGATTTCCGTTACATCCAGAGCTGTTACTAGTCTCCACGTGGTCCGAAACGTGCGGATCGGGGCTAGTTTCTCGGGATATAGTCTGGGGTTGTACCTTAATCGGGTAACGGAGTAGTCGCCTTCCATATGGTTCGCGATCGTGAACTGAATGGAGACGATGCCTAACAGCAGGTACCAGGGGCCCATGGTGGTTCGGTTGCGCTATCTAGTGGTTTGTTAACTTTTTTACTGGATTTCCTAAAATAAATACCTTTTCGTTCAAGTAGGGTCGAAAGGGGGAGGTTTCCAGGTGTTATCTGATTTGTTTTCAAAATTTTTCGAATGTGCGAGTTTTAATTTGTTAAGGTGCTTTGCGAATTTTCTTCCCTGTTCGTCCCTGAGGATTGCGTTGTTATTTTCAGTTATTTCGCAGATTTTGAACGGCCCGATATAATGAGGGTCAAATTTACTAAGACGTGGCTCTTTTAATACATAGACTTGATCAATTGGAGAAAATTGGACTTCTTTACTTTTCTTGTCATACTGTAATTTTGAACGTTCTTTGCTTTGTTCAAGATTTTTCCTTGCTATTTGCCGGATCTCTTCTAATTTCTGTACCAAATTTTGAATGTATGTTGAGTAGTTGTTCTATGCGGATTCTAAGTCACTGGCGTCAGCATTTTTTGTAATTTGACACCACACCGTCAGCAGAAATGTGATACCCCCCACCCCGCCAACATCCACCCCTCTCCCCACCCTATGACCTTGAACTGAAATTTGACACTACCGTCAGCAGAAATATGATACGTCCTCGACAACCCCACCCCACCCTCCATCCCACCCCATGACCTTGAACTAAAATTTGAAGCCACCGTCAGCAGAAATATGATACGTCCTGACCTTGAACTGAAATTTGACACCTCAACCCCATGACAACCCCCCACCCCATAACCTTGAACTGAAATTTGACACCTTCAGCAGAAATATAACACCCTACCCCCACCCTCCATGACCTTGAACTGTTTGTTCTTATCGGAAGGTCACTTTTTCTACGTCTTGAAAATGATTTTTTCTACGTCTTGGAAATGAGTTCTTTTATTGACGCAGCAAATATGACACTGCAATTCGTGACTATAGAAGGTAGGGGGTTTGCTAAAGTTTCAAGCATACGCAAAACCAAATTGACCATCACCGCAAGCGCATCGTTCGCGAGATTGTATTGTGAAAAGTGAAATATGTATTCTCAAAGTTTCAAAGAGTTTTTTTGCCAAAGGAAGCGCCCCGCAAGTTCTACTCAAGAAGAAGAGGCACGCAAAAAAATGACAAAACATCAGGACGACGTGAAGTAAGTGTTCGAAACACATTTCATTTAACGCTGCTGGTATTTATTTGTCCCAATAACATACTTAAACGGCATTTATTTGTTCTAGAATCGCACCACAATTATCATGTCGAATTTTGGGCCGAAAATATCCATTGACGGATTCCTGTACAAAGCATTTGGAAATCGGCATAAATATACTTGGCGACAATTTCTACCCGCAACTCATATTATCAGACAGCCGAAACAACCGCCTGGAGCTGAGCATAGTCACGTGGTCGCTGAATGTAGCCGAAGCGGACAACGTATGCAGCTTCTTTGACGATTCAAAAGATACACGCGACAATATTAATTTTAATGATATAAGTGTTGAATTTGGAGTGCTATATGGCGTAAAAGTAATTAAATTGATTAGCAATGATATATGTATGTGCATGATGAAAAAAACATTTGAGAAAATGGTAATTTTAAATGATTGTATAATTGAAATGCATAATGCATTATATGATAAACTGTATTCGGTGGAACAAAAATTTAAAGAGTTTGTTGCATTAGTTCGGGAATACGGAGATGTAAAAGTGCTTGCAGAGGTTGTGCAGCATATCAAAGAAACTGATATTTATGATCCAAATTCAATTATCGATTGCGAATTAGTAGCTTTAGGTATTCAGGCCATAATAACAGCTGCATCAGCAGCATCTTAACAGAGAAAAAAGGATTATGTTACAAATTATGTGAGAAATTATACTTTAATAAATCATAATGTATTGCATCATTTGCAACTTCTCTCTCTACCTATATAAACCCAAACATCCCAGGAAAAATTTCACTTCCTATACGATAGTCGTACGATGTGCATATGCACATTTGATCTTCGAATTAGCACCAAAAGAATTTGCACCAGATTGGAAAATACTTTTGTCTGCGCGCGTTGTTGGAATATTGCTAGCCAAAGAAGAAAGTAATGGCACCGCGGAAAAGTAACAAGAAGAAGAAGACGAAGTCGCGCAAACTTCCAGTTGCAAAACGTGGGGGATTTCTTCCAGCACTTGTACCTATTTTTGGAGGCCTTTCAGCTTTGGGCACGGTGGCTGGCGGTGCAGCAGGTATCGCCAAGGCAGTCAACGATGCATCTGCAGCACGGAAAACATTAGAGGAAGTGAAACGGCACAATCGTGTTATGGAAGGACATGGACTTTACCTTGCACCATATAAACGGGGAAAAGGAATTAAAGAAAAAAAAAAGAAGCGCTTCGGCAAATTGTAACGCTTCCAAAGGGCGCAATGACAAATGTACAGTTATATAACTTTGCACGAAAGTTGAACTTTCCATATTTTCGAGGTGTTTTCATGCGTACAAATTTACCCTCTAAATCGTTCTTAAACGAATGCGGTATCGTGAATTTAGATAAATCGGAAGGTCCTGGTACACACTGGGTAGCTTACGTAAAGCGGGGTAATTGTGTTAAACATTTCGATTCTTTTGGAAATCTGAGACCACCGACAGAGTTAATAAACTACTTCGGAAAGCATGTAACGATTTTATACAATCACACGCAGTATCAAAAATTCAATACGAGTGTATGTGGACAACTCTGCTTGCATTTTTTAGCTGGAAATGTATAAAATAGTTTCAATGCACATAGTCTTCACAGTTGCAAAGATGTCGTTGACGTTTACGTTAAGCGGAAAAAATTCTGTGCTTAGCACTGATTACTTTCCACCTCTAGACTTGAAGGATGATAATTACGAACTCGGACTCGTTGATTTTCAAGCTTTCAACACAATACCAAACGTTGACTTTACAAACAATAAATTTTACTTTGATGCCGATGGTGAGATCACGATACCGGATGGTTCGTAGGAACTCGAAGCGCTAAATAAATACTTGCAAGAGAAAATAATGGACAAGACAAAAATTAATTTTATTTCGTACAAATAACAGCACTTTGAAAAGTGAAATATATAGTGATTATACAATCGATTTTACCAAACCAAATAATATAGGATCGCTTCTCGGGTTTTCTACATATCGCATATTACCGCCGGGGCAATGGCACGAGTCGGATATACCCGTAAATATTATGAAAGTAAATGTGCTGAGGATCGAATGTAATATTACGACTGGCGCGTATAGCAACGGTCAATGTGTTCATACCATTCATGAGTTTTCACCGCGCGTGCCACCAGGATATAAAATTTCGGAAAGTCCTACGAACGTCATTTATCTTCCAGTTATCGTGAGAGCCATTGATCACCTTAGTATACGCATTACCGATCAAAACGATAATCTGATAAATTTCCGTGGAGAAGAATTGACAGTGAGGCTTCATATTAGGCGGTGTAAAAAATAACATGAATTTAAACATAATAATCAATGGCCTGTTGAACGGCACGAACGGCTCGAACGGCCAGCGAACGGTTCGAACGGCTCGAACGGCTCGAACGGCCCGCGAACGGCTCGTTGAACGGCTCAAACGGCTTGCCGTTGAACGGCTCGAACGGTCCGCGAACGGCTCGAACGGCCCGCTGAACGGCTCGAACGGCCCGCCGAACGGCTCGAACGGCTTTCCGTTGAACGGCTCGAACGGCTCGAACGGCCCGGTGAACGGCTCGAACGGCCCGTTGAACGGCTCGAACGGCTCGAACGGCTCGTTGAACGGCTCGAACGGCTTTCCGTTGAACGGCTCGAACGGCCCGCCGAACGGCTCGAACGGCCCGCTGAACGGCTTTCCGTTGAACGGCTCGAACGGCTCGAACGGCTCGAACGGCTCGAACGGCCCGTTGAACGGCTCGAACGGCCCGTTGAACGGCTCGAACGGCTCGAACGGCTCGTTGAACGGCTCGAACGGCCCGCCGAACGGCTCGAACGGCCCGCCGAACGGCTCGAACGGCCCGCTGAACGGCTTTCCGTTGAACGGCTCGAACGGCTCGAACGGCCCGTTGAACGGCTCGAACGGTCCGCTGAACGGCTCGAACGGCCCGTTGAACGGCTCGAACGGCTCGCTGAACAGCTCGAACGGCATGCTGAACATTTTACGGCAGCTGCAGTAAGGATAATGATGTAAAAACGATAACAATTATACAATCATTCAGTAGAGGGAATATATCCAAATCGGACACATCGCAAGAGCACATCGTCAAACGCTCCGACGACGCGACCGTTTAATATACGTTATATATCCGTTCATTTAATCGCCTTTCAAGAGAACAAGCGGCACTTATGCTGAACATTACTAGAAATAATGCTGTTGTACACAGATGCTAAAACTCAACCGATCAACAATCCGCCGAATGCATTATTGAGCACCCCGTTGAACGAGTTGCTAAAAGGATCGTTAGAAAAATACCCGAACAAACGGTGCTGCCAATAACGATTTGATTGTGGTATGGCAAACTTGGTAATTAATAAGTCGTAAGAGCAAAATTATAGGTCCGGTTGAAAACATTTGTAATTGTAACGATTGTATGAGAAATTGTCAGCACTCCTGATGGACATGCACTATACTGCAGTTTACAAGAGACCATACTTAACTCGTGCCGCTCACTAGGTCTAGAGAGATTTTTAATGACGTGTGTTATTCCCCTCTCCAGCTTGCTTCTTATTATACCTTGCGATCATATAAATGGTGGGCAGAAATATATGACGTACGATAATTGAAAAGCGGTGATGATATTGTAAAGTTTCACGATGCAATGAAAATTCTATTATTTTCCGGAAAAAAATGATGTGAACGCAAAGTTAGAAGCAAGCTGTAAAGGGGAATCACACGCACTATTAAAAATTTCCCTAGACCTCAGTAGGTCACTAGCTGCGCGACTTAAGTGCGGTCACTCGTGAACTGCAGTATAGTTAATTCGTAATGGGTATATTGATTCCCACTGAATATTGTTTACTTGAAATTATCAAATGGGTCATTTGTCACTGGTTGCCGACACCTGAACTAGGATCTTCCCAGTAGAGGAAAAGTTTTTAATTTTGCGCCGCCTCCGAAAACTTTGAAATATATTTAGTATCCTATTTAATGATTAAGTAGATTGTATTAATAGCTGTGGAATACAGATATAAATGAAATGGAAATTATTTTATACTTTTTAGTGCATTTTGAAGTCGGATTTTTTTTTTTGTTAAAAATTATTTTATTATCCGACTTCGAAAAGGAGGAGGATACTCAATTCGATGAGTATATTTTTTTTTTTTTTTTTTTTTTTTTTTCTGGCTTTGTTCACCGATTACGCCGAGACGGATGGACCAATCGGAACGAAACCTTTTGCATCTTGTAGGATATGTCTTCCGATTGGTCCCGTTGAAAAAACATTTTGCATTTTTTCATTCCGAACGCTTTTTATTGCAAAAAAACGTGCTATTTCATGTACGTGCAGTTTATGTTCACCGATTACTCCGAGGCGGATGGACCAATCGGAATGAAACTTTTTGCATCTTGTACAGTACAATTCCCCATTGGTCCCGTTAAAAAAATATTTTGCATTTTTTTATTCCTATCGATTTTTTTTTCTAAAAGTACGTTCGCTGATTACTCCGAGACGGATGGACCAATCGGAATGAAATCTTTTGCGTCTTGTAGGATATGTTTTCCCATTGGTCCCGTTGTAAAAACATTTCGCATTTTTTTATTCCGAACGGTTTTCATTATTGCAAAATAAAAACGGGAAGTTTGTAATCTCAACATAAAATGACTTCAATGATCCTTTAATATATTGTCGGGAGCATGATTCTGAACAACTTTTTCATTATGCATAATTAACGGAAACCTTTAGTTTTCGAGATATTCGTGAAAAACTATTGTTATTTTTTCTGCCTTTGTTCGCCGATTATTCCGAGACGGATGGACCAATTGGAACGAAACCTTTTGCGTCTTCTAAAGTATGTCCCCCGATTGGTCCCGTTAAAAAAACATTCTATATTTTTTCATTCCGAACGGTTTTTATTGCAAAAAACGTACTATTTCATGTACGTGCGGTGTATGTTCACCGATTATTCTGATATGGATGGACCAATTGGAATGAAACTTTTTGCATCTTGTACAGTACAATTCCCCATTGGTCCCGTAAAAAAAATATTTTGCATTTTTTTATTTCTAACGACCTTTTTTTGTAAATGTGCGTTCGCTGATTACTCCGAGACGGATGGACCAATCGGAATGAAATCTTTTGCGTCTTGTAGGATATGTATTCCCATTGGTCCCGTTGTAAAAACATTTCGCATTTTTTTATTCCGAACGGTTTTCATTATTGCAAAATAAAAACGGGAAGTTTGTAATCTCAACATAAAATGACTTCAATGATCCTTTAATATATTGTCGGGAGCATGATTCTGAACAACTTTTTCATTATGCATAATTAACGGAAACCTTTAGTTTTCGAGATATTCGTGAAAAACTATTGTTATTTTTTCTGCCTTTGTTCGCCGATTATTCCGAGACGGATGGACCAATTGGAACGAAACCTTTTGCGTCTTCTAAAGTATGTCCCCTGATTGGTCCCGTTAAAAAAACATTCTATATTTTTTCATTCCGAACGGTTTTTATTGCAAAAAACGTACTATTTCATGTACGTGCGGTGTATGTTCACCGATTATTCTGATATGGATGGACCAATTGGAATGAAACTTTTGCATCTTGTACAGTACAATTCCCCATTGGTCCCGTAAAAAAAATATTTTGCATTTTTTTATTTCTAACGACCTTTTTTTGTAAATGTGCGTTCGCTGATTACTCCGAGACGGATGGACCAATCGGAATGAAATCTTTTGCGTCTTGTAGAATATGTCTTCCGATTATTCCCATTATAAAAACATTTCGCATTTTTTTATTTCGAACGGTTTTCATTATTGCAAAATACGTTCTGGTTCAAGGAATGCACCGATTGCGATGAAAGATTTCACATTTCGTAGATCATTCCACGATGATTCCATTTCCCAAAATTTATTTAACTTCTTATTGTTAATAACTATTGTTATTATAATAAAAAGCCTATTCTTTAGGGTTACCCTCCAAGGAATATACCGATCGCGATTTTTCAAACTTGTCCCTGCAAGTAAACTTCGAATACTGCTCGTTCCACTAAAAAGTGTGAAATAAAATAATTTTTAACAAAAAAAAAAATCCGACTTCAAAATGCACTAAAAAGTATAAAATAATTTCCATTTCATTTATATCTGTATTCCACAGCTATTAATACAATCTACTTAATCATTAAATAGGATACTAAATATATTTCAAAGTTTTCGGAGGCGGCGCAAAATTAAAAATACCCGAACAAACGGTGCTGCCAATAACGATTTGATTGTGGTATGGCAAACTTGGTAATTAATAAGTCGTAAGAGCAAAATTATAGGTCCGGTTGAAAACATTTGTAATTGTAACGATTGTATGAGAAATTGTCAGCACTCCTGATGGACATGCACTATACTGCAGTTTACAAGAGACCATACTTAACTCGTGCCGCTCACTAGGTCTAGAGAGATTTTTAATGACGTGTGTTATTCCCCTCTCCAGCTTGCTTCTTATTATACCTTGCGATCATATAAATGGTGGGCAGAAATATATGACGTACGATAATTGAAAAGCGGTGATGATATTGTAAAGTTTCACGATGCAATGAAAATTCTATTATTTTCCGGAAAAAAATGATGTGAACGCAAAGTTAGAAGCAAGCTGTAAAGGGGAATCACACGCACTATTAAAAATTTCCCTAGACCTCAGTAGGTCACTAGCTGCGCGACTTAAGTGCGGTCACTCGTGAACTGCAGTATAGTTAATTCGTAATGGGTATATTGATTCCCACTGAATATTGTTTACTTGAAATTATCAAATGGGTCATTTGTCACTGGTTGCCGACACCTGAACTAGGATCTTCCCAGTAGAGGAAAAGTTTTTAATTTTGCGCCGCCTCCGAAAACTTTGAAATATATTTAGTATCCTATTTAATGATTAAGTAGATTGTATTAATAGCTGTGGAATACAGATATAAATGAAATGGAAATTATTTTATACTTTTTAGTGCATTTTGAAGTCGGATTTTTTTTTTTGTTAAAAATTATTTTATTTCACACTTTTTAGTGGAACGAGCAGTATTCGAAGTTTACTTGCAGGGACAAGTTTGAAAAATCGCGATCGGTATATTCCTTGGAGGGTAACCCTAAAGAATAGGCTTTTTATTATAATAACAATAGTTATTAACAATAAGAAGTTAAATAAATTTTGGGAAATGGAATCATCGTGGAATGATCTACGAAATGTGAAATCTTTCATCGCAATCGGTGCATTCCTTGAACCAGAACGTATTTTGCAATAATGAAAACCGTTCGAAATAAAAAAATGCGAAATGTTTTTATAATGGGAATAATCGGAAGACATATTCTACAAGACGCAAAAGATTTCATTCCGATTGGTCCATCCGTCTCGGAGTAATCAGCGAACGCACATTTACAAAAAAAGGTCGTTAGAAATAAAAAAATGCAAAATATTTTTTTTACGGGACCAATGGGGAATTGTACTGTACAAGATGCAAAAAGTTTCATTCCAATTGGTCCATCCATATCAGAATAATCGGTGAACATACACCGCACGTACATGAAATAGTACGTTTTTTGCAATAAAAACCGTTCGGAATGAAAAAATATAGAATGTTTTTTTAACGGGACCAATCGGGGGACATACTTTAGAAGACGCAAAAGGTTTCGTTCCAATTGGTCCATCCGTCTCGGAATAATCGGCGAACAAAGGCAGAAAAAATAACAATAGTTTTTCACGAATATCTCGAAAACTAAAGGTTTCCGTTAATTATGCATAATGAAAAAGTTGTTCAGAATCATGCTCCCGACAATATATAAAGGATCATTGAAGTCATTTTATGTTGAGATTACAAACTTCCCGTTTTTATTTTGCAATAATGAAAACCGTTCGGAATAAAAAAATGCGAAATGTTTTTACAACGGGACCAATGGGAAAACATATCCTACAAGACGCAAAAGATTTCATTCCGATTGGTCCATCCGTCTCGGAGTAATCAGCGAACGTACTTTTAGAAAAAAAAATCGATAGGAATAAAAAAATGCAAAATATTTTTTTAACGGGACCAATGGGGAATTGTACTGTACAAGATGCAAAAAGTTTCATTCCGATTGGTCCATCCGCCTCGGAGTAATCGGTGAACATAAACTGCACGTACATGAAATAGCACGTTTTTTTGCAATAAAAAGCGTTCGGAATGAAAAAATGCAAAATGTTTTTTCAACGGGACCAATCGGAAGACATATCCTACAAGATGCAAAAGGTTTCGTTCCGATTGGTCCATCCGTCTCGGCGTAATCGGTGAACAAAGCCAGAAAAAAAAAAAAAAAAAAAAAAAAAAATATACTCATCGAATTGAGTATCCTCCTCCTTTTCGAAGTCGGATAAAAATGGATGGAACCAGAACTTCAATCACAAACGCACAAATTGTACTTGCAGCAGCAGCAATTACCACGGTTGCAGGAATAATAATCATGTATTAAACGGTGATGACTCTTTACAATCATTTAGTAAGGACAATATCTCCACACTGAACACATCGCAAGATTTGAGCGACAAAAACACGCAATTTCTGCAATCGTTGGGTTTTGTGATTAAGAAACGAAAATGATGGACCCATTGAACATTGCCAGTTTACCGATTTCTGACGATCGAATTACAAAGATCGAATTACATAGTTACAGCCCATACGCCAACACAACGTTCGGAAACAATGATGAAATACGAATTCCCATTCAACAACAAGATTTGTACACGTTTCCTAGTGAGAGTTACCTTTACGTCGAAGGAAAACTCATTCTCAACGATGAGAATGTTGCAGGAACTTCAGTTGGACTAGAAATGAATTGCGCAGCATTTATGTTTGATGAAATTCGATATGAATTAAACGGCGTGGAGATCGATCGTTGTAAAAACGTTGGAATAACAACTATGATAAAAAATGAAGTATCGTTGACAACGACAAAATCAAAAATGCTTGAAAACGCTGGTTGGATAGACATACCCAATGCAGGAGGCTACTTTGACTTTTGTGTTCCTCTAAATATGCTGCTCGGTTTCTGCGAAGATTACAAACGAATAGTGATTAATGCGCATCATGAATTGATTCTGATTCGATCGCGAGACGACAAAAATGCTCTTTATGGGACAGATGGTGCAAAATACACGCTGCAATTATACAAAGTACAGTGGAGGATGCCACATGTCACGCTCGAAGAAAGACACAAACTTTCATTGTTGCGTATCCTTGAAAACGGTCAAACGATAATTATGAGTTACCGTTCCTGGGACTTATACGAGTATCCAATGTTACAAGCAACCACTAAACATACATGGAGCATTAAAGCAGCTACGCAATTAGAAAAACCGCGATATGTAATATTTGCATTACAAACGGATAAAAAAAATAAGCTCAATAGACATATCACCAAATTTGATGACTGCAAACTCACCAATTTTCGATTGTATTTAAATTCGGAATCATATCCGTATGACAATTTGAATCTTGACTTTAATAAAATAGATACTCTGTCCTTTACGACATGTATGCAAAATTCAGAAAGTCATATTACGGAGCAATGTGCAGTAATGGTGATGACGGAGCTTTATACGATAAGATACTCTTTTTCGGCTACGGCCCATTCGTTGTCATTGATTGCTCGCATCAGAACGAATCGATAAAAAGCGCTACAATCGATGTAAGAATCGATTTTGAGTGTAGTGAAAACGTTCCTGAAAATACTAGCGCCTACTGTTTGATCATTCACGATCGTATCGTGCAGTACAATCCACTGACCAATGTAGTGCGCAAACTCTCTTAAGTGAAAGAGGGTTTATATGATCATTCCGCAGTAAAAGCGGTCATTTTTCGCCACAAATTCAACTAATCAAAATGAATGTACCAACATTCGTGGACATTCAAGGCTTCAAAAGCGATACGAACGAGTTTTTCGTAAAGGAACTTGCTATCTTCCAGAATGGGAATCGTGTACAATGTTTCATCTTTGCGCCACCATTTGCTAAGAAAAAATTGTCGAAAGCAGAATTAAGACAAATAAAATGGTTGACGCAAAATCATCACGGTTTTGAGTGGGACGATGGTACCGTGCCGTATTCATGGCTTCAAGAGTGTGCCATTTCGTGTTTGAAAGATAGTATTCATGGATCCGTATACGTCAAGGGCATTGAGAAAGAAAAATGGCTGAAGAAACTTTATCCTTCAGTCAGTCCAATCAATATAGAGGTTTTGAACAAAGATGACGATCTACTGAATTTGCCAACCAAGAGCCGGCATATTCAGGATGGATGGATGGATAAACATATGGCATGCATCGCGCACAATGGGGCATGTGCTATGAGAAACGTATCGATATTAAAAGAATGGTGGTTAAAAAAAAGGAAGGAGGAAGATGAAGAGCTGTGCATGGAACATTATAACCGGCCGGGGGATGACACGCACATAGATGGACCTCCACCGAAAAAGAAAAAATTGTTACATTTGTCTTAAAACACGAAACATTTAATATCATTTATTAATTTTGTTCATTACTGTAAAATAATAAAATCTATTTAGTAAAAATATACTTTATGCGTCTTAATGTTGTTTTACCTAGAACTATTGTATGTGTAACGTTTGTGTTTCATATTCCAATGTAGGAGATACAAAAGGAATGAGCTTCTATTTCAACAACATGAGGGAGTAGGGCGAAATCCATGTTTACATGCAGACACGTGTTGATGTGCAATCTGGTACAGATAGAGAGAGCATCGTCGAGACAGACATTTGGTCACGTTTTGCTTGGATGCCTCTTTGACGGCTTGCTGACGCGGTTAACATGAGGGCGTAGGGTGAAATGTTTATAGGTAGACACGTGTCGATGTGCAATCTCATACAGATTGAGCGAGCATCGTCGAGGTTATTGTCAATAAAGAGCCTTGGGGTGTTCATGAACACTCTCTGCCGTTCCGAAGCTTTCGCTTATAACGGCGATGTTATTGCGCCTAGCGCTTGAGTTATCTACCACCCAACTCAACCTCCCGCCGCGGAGACGGGCCGGAGCAATTACGCTCACGGAGAACCGATCATCGCACGGGGGAGAAGATCCAACACCAGACTCTTCGTCGGCGTGTAAGGAGTTTTATTCTAGGACGCGTTTACTTTAACAAGCTTACCTACGTGGTCCCAGCTCAACCCACGAGGCGCTTCACGTCCACAGCCAGAGCCCCGTTTGCCACCGGTAAACCGGTGCCCGGGCCACACCACGGGGAGGAGGGGTTGGCATATGTCACCGCTGGGGCTGGCTGCAAGGCCCCGAGCGGCATCATTGTGGCCCTGAGCAATCACGCTTAATGGAAGCTATGCGTGGACAACCGTCTTACCGACGCTGGTCTCAGATTATAACAATAGAAGGCATCGTACGATTAGAATGCGTCCCATCGACGTGACACCGGAACACGCGGACAGACTTTTATCGTCCGTATATTCTAACATAAAGATTGCAGCTCCGGCCAAGTACAAGGTCGGTGATCACGTGCGAGTTAGTAAATACAAAACCTTATTCGCAAAGGGTTATACACCGAATTGGACAACTGAAATTTTCACAATTATTAAAATTCAACGAACAAATCCTGTAACGTATCTCTTGCAAGATATGCAAAAACAACCGTTGGTTGGCGGGTTCTACGAATATGAGCTACAAAAAGTAAAAAATCACGATGTATACTTAGTGGAGAAGGTTCTACAACGAAGGGGAAATAAAGTTTTCGTCAAATGGTTGGGGTTTGATTCTACGCACAATTCATGGATAGGAGCGAACAATATTTTATAATCTATATTTAAAAATGTTTGTAATTATACAGATTATATGAATAAATAATTTTCGGCTTTATTTTGTGTTTACTTTTATTACAGGGGAATGCTATTTTATAAATGAAGGGAGATTGGTCTAAGAATAAATTATATTGATAATTTTGAATACTTTTTAATACGTAATGTAATACGTAAATGTAATACATAATACATAATACAATAATACAATTCGCTGGGAGGTGGAGGCTATAACAGACAAAATAAAACCCGCATTAGGTAAAATCTAATAAATTAAAAACATAAACGGACGGGCAACTCACATCAATCTCCTCCAACCGGCATCGGATTGCATTTATTGACCACTTAAATTTTCCGTGTATGGTAAACGTGGTGATACACATCAATATCTCCCCAAATAGGGCCCTCATCTATTTCCTCTCCAAACAGCGCCCTCAAATCGAATAAACCTTCATGATTCGGATTCCAACCTTCGGCCCACATTAACATCTGGCTGAACCGATGATCTGCTCGCTTCCGGCGCACTTCGATGAATCTTTTTATTGGCACTAATCCTAACCTTTCAGCTTTTAACAAACAACTAGTTAAAAATAAAATTAACACACCAAGACAAGTAATCGTTAAAGACTACTTACAATACTGTTCAATAAGTGCCCTAAAGGCAAGTAGTTCAAGTCGTGGAACGGTAGCCATCGTAAACTGATTAATGCGAAATGAATAGCGGACTGAATAGCGGATAATGAAAACTCATCGGTTTATAAAGCATCGAGAAAATATCCCCTCCAATCCTAATACATCCAAACACTAGACTTTCAGCATCTCGCGAAATTGCAAATTTGCAAGAACTCCGGGTCGGGCACCTCTCTCTCTCTCTCATGAAATTGCACGGTTCGCAAAAACTTGAACGTTGCAAAGAATAACGATTGAATAATTTTATTTTCATATCGCATTAACGGTTTTGCAATTTTATTTTCATATTACATTAATGAAGTAGGGGGGAAGGGCAAATCGCAATATGACATAGCCTATGTCCATCTTAAAGAATAATCAGTCCAATAGTGCAAATTTCATTAAAATCCGTGTAGCCATTTAAACGTGAAGAGGAACAAACGATCAGACATTTTCACTTTATATATTAGTAGGGATAAGGGCAGGGAAATAGGGATAAGAATAAGGAAGTAGGGATAATAGTTGATTAAAATTCCCGGGCAGAGTCGGGTAACGCAGCTAGTACTATTATATATAAAGAGACAGCGTTTGTATGTACAGAAAAATTTCAAAAACTACTTGCCCGATTGATACCAAATTTTAACAGTAGCTTCCATGCCTTCTCTGGAGTGACATGGGCTATATTATTTTAATAAACTATGGAAACTATCGCATTGAATTCTGCTTATTCGTGTGCGATCGTGGCAACGCATTATGTAGTATGGGTCGCCGCTTTTCTACTGTTTCTGCAGGCAGCAATACCTACTTTTCTGAAATACTAGAGATTGATCACCAAAAAATAATACAACAATTATTACTTCAAATTCTTGAAGTTTTTATTTATGAGAGCGGGCGAAGCTGCGAATACATGAAGGCTTTGTATTTACTGACTCGCACGTGTTCGCTGGCCATGCATTTCCAAGTATCTTTATACGCATGCAGGGTTTCGAGTTCTTGCAAACCTTTTAATTTCATGCCGATTCCGAGTTGTTACAACATGTAAGATATCCGGCAGATTAATCTCAGATTGTGTTGGCGGTTTTCATTGTTAGAAATGGAGGGAGATGTTTCCCCTGTTTGCTTTATAAGCGTATCAGCGCAGCGTTTTCGTTATTCAAAATGAACTTCACAAACAACCAATTCCTTGCTCTGCAGGCGTTCATCGCCTCTCAGCGTAAGTAGTTTTTTCAATAATTACTTTTAGCGCGTAAATTTTATTTATTTTTAATTCGTTTTTGTTAACAGTCGCTACCTTAAGGAGTTTAGGATTTGTAAGGAAGAAAGACCTCCGAAATGTTCGGCGGGAGCGGGCGGAGAGGCGACGGAACGCTGAAAAGATATGGGCGGACGCCGCATTCGATTTGCGGCAATTGTTCCGCGAGGAGCTTGATGTGAGTTACTTGCACGTTTTTGTTTTATTTGATTTTTTTTACTATGTATTAATGTATGTTTTATTTTATCTGTTATAGCCGGATTGGTGATAGGAGGAAAAATTAAAAAACATATGAATAATAATAATAATAATAAAGTACAAGTATATCCAATATCAATGTAATTTATTTTTTGTCGCACCCTTTCCTATACTTCCTTTAATAAAATATATAGTAAAGATGAAATCAAAGTATTTTTTTTGCCACGCCTTTCCCCACGCATGGAAAACATTCCAAGATCAACAACAAATTATAAAAAATTAATTAGAAACACATTATGTAGTGGACCGAATTGTGAATCTAAACCATTCTCGAGTCAACTTGAACACACAAAAATTTCATCAAAATCGGTTGAGCCGTTTAGGAGGAGTTCAGTCACATACAGACACACAGAAGAAATATAAGGATATGAATTATGATTATTGGGAAGGGTTGGGCAAAATAAATTACATTAATAACGATTATATACTTTTTTATTTTCATATTACATTAATGGAGTATGGGGAAGGGTGTGCTACAGAATAAATTACACTAATAACGGTTATAGATATTTATATTTTACGTTAAATAATATATATAATAAGTAAAAACAAAAAAAAATATAAATGTAGGCGGCTACCACCAGTCCGGCTATAACAGATAAAATATACATTAATACGCAGTAAAAATCTAATAAATCAAAATAAAATCGGACAGGCAACTTACATCGATTTCTTCTCCGAACAAATATCGGAGGTCGAACAGATCGACCTCCGTCCAAGTAGCCGCCCACCGCGCTTCATACTCGCGCCGCCACTCCTGCCGCTCGCGGCACTTTGCGGGTAGTCGCGCGTCATCCTCCGCCGGCGCAATTTCGAAGACTGGCATTACTATGGCTGTTAAGACGAAAACAATTAGTTAAAAATAAATAAAATTTGGGTAATTGTTGAAGATTACTTACGATAATGTTTGACAATCGCCAAGAATGCTAAGGATTCCAACCTTGGGACCGTCATCGTTGAACAGAAAATAATGAATAAAACGAACACGCTTGGGTTTATAAAGCACTGTGAAAACATCTCCCTCCAAACTCTAAGACCTGAGATAAGTAAAAACTCCAGTCTCTTTCTCTCTCTCATGAAGTTGCAAGGTTTGCATGAACTCGAAACCCTACAGGCTTATAAAGATACTTGCAAATTAATATTTTACTCGTGGAGCAAAGAATAAATTATGTTTTTAGGAATAATTATTTATTTTATAATGCCCCCAAGGCAATGTTCTTGTGGATTGTGGAATTATGAATCGTTTATCATCGTAAGGACTAAGCACCTTCTTTTCTTCACATATAGAATATACATTGTGCAATTTTGAACGAATACATCTCTGTTCACGATGCACTTCTAAACGTTCATACAAGCAACGTATATAATCATCGAAGGAAATAGTTTTCCTAACTACGTTATTTTTGACACCCTTCACTTTTTCGTGTCCCGTTTGCCCTCTACGCGCAAAGCATACATTTTCGACCGAAGTCCGACAAACTCAGTGATTATACACCCATTATTTTCATCCTTCATTAATCCCGGTACTTTTTTATTTACTCGTGGCATACTGTAAACATTGTCCACGGTATAGTCGCTCGTGTCAAACCGATGTATATCGCGTTTCATTACATCGTATATTTTATCACATTCCAGTTTGTATATAAGACTGTCTGTGTCTGTGTATAATATTTTACAAAGATGTTTAAATTTCGGCCAAATATAATCATGATGGAATTCGTACAAACATGTTTTTGATATATCCAGAATACACATACCAACATAAATGGGTTTTGCAAATTTAATTTCCAACTTTCGCATCTCTATTGCGACCAAATATTCCGAAAATATTGATCTGCTATGAAAATTTGGTTTTGATATCAAGGCCTCGGCCCCGTATCTACCATCCCATTTTGTAACTAATTTAACGTCTACATGATTTCTAACGTTCTCCATAGTTTTGCCAAAGACTGCATTATTCATTAATTTAAATAAATTCTTTTCAAAATCATTTTTAGCCGCAGTTCTAAGTTGCGTGTTTAAATTAATGTATTCGCGAAGCCATGGAGATTGTTTAATTCTAAAACGCGATGAATTGCAGAAACTTTTAAACCATGATTTAAGCATTGTTGAAGATTGCGGTAATGGATGATGTAACGTTGCTTATCCTGAACTGTAGCGAGTAGTTTCTCGTGTTTGGCATTAGGAGGCTTCTCGCGTATTGGACAAAAAGGTAAATCTGCATGCTTATCGTGTAATTCTAGCGGGTATTTCAAATCGACTTCCAAAATATATCCAATGTCCGAATTTTCGGATATCGCATGAATGTTAAAAGTTTTAATTTCATTATCGTCTAACCACTTAAACTCGCCGTAAGGTAGATACTGCGACATTGCCCATCCATACAAATTATTAACGTCGAAATAAACTAAATATCGCGATGGTTCTTCGGAATTGTATGAATCCATGTATTTATTATTGGCCTTTGCGTATCGATTAGAACATTGACTTAAACCACCACGTATGCCGCGCTCTATGAAAAGTAGCATATCGATATCCGTCAATAATTCTAATTCGATACGCGTGTGCTTCAGCATTGCATCCCACGTAAAACCGGGTAAAGTATAGTAATATGCAGGATCCAATTTGTAACTTCTCAAACAGCTGCCACGAAAATTTTCAAAAATGTCGGCCAATAATAAAACGTCTGTTTTTAGATATAAATCGCTGTATTCGCCAAGTGTTTTTATATTAAAACTGTGCCAGACTTTTATCGCGTGGTCATAATCCTGCTGTGACACGGCACAGTCGCTTAGTTGATTATAAAATTTGTCACATGTCGGCAATGTCGTCTCGCTCAGTTTCATGTAGTCGGTAACATAATCGTATGGAAAGATGCCTTTTCGTGTAAGCAAATCGAATCTTATCTCGTTCAAAAAATTAAATTGTGACCGTAAAATCGTCATATCGTCTTTCCCTAGATATGAACTCAATTTATCTAAACTTGAATTTAAAAATTTGAATGAATCTATAAATCGAAGCGAAATTTTGTAACGTTTTAGATTCGTTGAAAATGAAATATATTTTTCTTTTGTAATTGGCAAGACTGATGTCGAGCCTTCGATAATCGTTACCAATTCTTTTATTACAAAATGGGCATCGTATCCCGATAAGTTATGAAACACTATTGGTATAAAACGTTTATTTTTATAATTTAAATTACACCCCTGATGAGGAGGTCCTCGGTAACGACCAGTGAAATGGCAATGATCTCGAACTTTTGTTTCGTCGATGTCGAACGGTTTTTCGCAAATATAACAATGCGTTGCATTCATATAATTTTCTCTTTCATCACCCGTCAAAGGGTCTAGCCGTGTAAGCATAGTGAATCGGCCCCAGCAACACTTTCGATTAACATTTATACCACATAATGCTTTTTGCCTAAACAACAATTGTATGCAATTTCAACCCCCTACCCCCTCTGATAAGGGAGATATGAGGGTAAAACCGAAAACCTTTATCATTTTTTTTTTCTCGCAAACTATTTAAGATATTTGATCACATTAAAGTGCAAATAGTAGGTATTCATTAGCTGTATATCATATTTTTTTTTCAAAATTTTTATTCGATGATTAAGGGTTGAAAATTAATAAAAAAATTTTTGAAAATGATTTTTATAAACAATCCCTTGGATGACACCCACCGAAAAAATTACGAATAATCCTTTACTATTTAACTATTATCTGTAAAAATTTCAAGAGTGTCGGATTGGTACATCATAGTTAAAAACAATAAAACCAATGCAACGCCCTTTCATAAGGCAAAGCCGGCCTGAACGATAGAGGCGCTCAACCTAACCGACCTACAGGGGAATACGTAACGCTGATCCGCCACGTTTCTCGTACCAGAAACAGCTCTCAGAAAAGTATGAGCTCTTCTTTTCCTAAACTGTGTGTTAGTTAACAGTCATTTATTTAAATAATATATTAACAATTTAAATTTTTTAATTAAGTTTTCTGGTCCTAACTTTTAACGTCCGTGTTTTCACGGTGTTTCTCGTTTTAAGTATGTGGGAGCCCTAAATCACAGATTTATATCATGTCTTGAACAATGGCACTGTGTTAGATGCCATTAGTTGTCCTTTTAATAGTCGAAGAAGGTATCACAGGTATAACTGCAATATCATTATATTCAACGCTGTAAAGAACATAGACTTCTATAACTATTTCCGTCTTTACCTTTTCACGCACGTATTACTTTTAATTAAATTGTAGCTGGTGCCTGTGAATAGTTGTAACTAAGGTTTTCCTTCAATTTAAGTATATGGTCGCCCTGAAAAGGGTTAATTATATTATAGCGTACCAGTACTACCTGGAAATGTACTAACATTATTCCAGTTATTGATGAAAATAGCGACGAAGATTAAAACTTATTTACAAGCGTGTTTTTTTAAAAAAGTTTTTGAGTGTTCTGTTTCAAATCATATACTTCAACCTGACAATACATAACACAATCAGCTCTTTTTAGGGCTTAATAATCAGCCCCTTTCAGGGCTCCCACATACTTAAAACGAGGAACACCTTAGTTGCATTTATCAAAGGGTGCCATTTGTAACGTACAACATAATCAGCTCTTGTTAGGGCTCCCACCTACTTAAAACGAGAGACACCGTGAAAACACGGACGTTAAAAGTTAGGACCAGAAAACTTAATTAAAAAATTTAAATTGTTAATATATTATTTAAATAAATGACTGTTAAATAACACACAGTTTAGGGAAAGAAGAACTCATACTTTTCTGAGAGCTGTTTCTGGTACGAGAAACGTGGCGGGTCGGCGCTACGTATTCCCCTGTAGGTCGGTTAGGTTGAGCGCCTCTAACGTTCAGGCCGGCTTTGCCTTATGAAAGGGCGTTACATTGGTTTTATTGTTTTTTAACTATGATGTACCAATCCGACACTCTTGAAATTTTTACAGATACTAGTTAAATAGTAAAGGATTATTCTTAATTTTTTGGGTGGGTGTCATCCAAGGGATTGTTTATAAAAATCATTTTCAAAAATTTATTTATTAATTTTCAACCCTTAATCATCGAATATAAATTTTGAAAAAAACATGATATACAGCTAATGAATATCTACTATTTGCACTTTAATGTGATCAAATATCTTAAATAGTTTGCGAGAAAAAAAATGATAAAGGTTTTCGGTTTTACCCTCATATCTCCCTTATCAGAGGGGGTAGGGGGTTGAAATTGCACACAGTTGTTGTTTAGGCAAAAAGCATTATGTGGTATAAATATCAACCGAAAGTGTTGCTGGGGCCGATTCACTATGCTTATACGGCTAGATCCTTTGGCCTTTTGCAAAATTCTTTTTGCCAAGATCAATTACTGCTTTGTTTAATGTAGTCCCTTGTAATTTGTGCACCGTTACTACCCAACTTAGAATACAGTAAAACCTGAATATATGCAACAAAAGTTTGTCTGGATATATGCAACATCGCTATCCCCTCCACTTGGGGGGATCCCCCTAAGCCGAACCGAGCCGCTCGGCGAGGAACCGTGTAATATGATCCGACCGTAATATCGGTGTGACTGATACTAATTGAACGACAAAACTTTTTTATTTTTAACTTTTCCTTAATGAAACTTTTACTAACGCATTTGTAAGATTTTTCTGATTAAAATGGTACCAAACACGATATGATTTGGTTACATATGCATAAGGCAGGCCGTACACCAAAGATACATCAAACACGCAACATGCAACGTGCAACACGTCGCATGTTGTGTACGAACGTAGAATAGGTAACGCGGCACGGTACAAACGATTTATACGGACGCAGAATCGACACCAAGACTGGATATATGCAACATTAAATGCCCAGAATCGACACCAAGACTGGATATATGCAACGTTTAAATGCCCAGAATCGACACCTCGCCTGGACATATGCAACGTTCAAATGCCCAGAATCGACACCTCGCTTTGATATATGCAATGTTTGAAACCCGAGCCGACGCCGCAACCGGTTTTCATTTCCAATCCTCCTTTGCTTTTCGCCAACTTTTAACATCAATTTTAGCAAGTAATTATAATTCAAACTATATCGTGTTTGGTATCATTTTAATCAGAAAAATTTCACCAATGCGTTAGTAAAAGTTTCAGTAAAAAAAAGTCAAAAATAAAAAAGTTTTATAGTTGAATTAGTATTAGTCACACCGATACGTTTCGGCTCTTTCCTTTGATCATCGGACCTCTCTCTTTCCACCACTGTCTGTCCTTTTCTACGTTCACGCTTGGCTGCTCGTCGCGTGTAACCCGAGATTCGACACCTCGACTGGATATATGCAACGCCTGGGTCCCAATGTTTGTTGCATATATCCAAGTTTTACTGTAAGTGGTAACATTCTGCGCTCGACGTCTCCATAACCTTTCGTCGCTTGAAACGTTGCTACAACTGGAGATATTGGAATGTAACCGTCGGTATCTTTGAATCTATTTCCAATCCACTCGTCGTCAAATTTTATAAGTACTGAGTCTGGCAACTCTTCCTGTTCCAGTTGATCTCTTCGAAGTGCCGGCCATGTAAATTTTTTTACTATTCCTATTGCGCCGTTTATCAAACCATCAGAAATTGATATATTCCGTCGCGACATGATTCGTGATCCTTCAGTTAACGTTATTGTATGTAATAGTCACAATTATTTACATTTACAGGTATGACATTTGCTGGCGGCCTTTTTCCATATGTAGCTGCCTCACGAGACTCGTCTATTGAATCAATGATGTACATTCGATGTGATTATGCTAATTCATCAGTCGTTTTTGAATTATATTCATCCACTAATTTTATCGCTGGGAATATTCTTACTGCTGCACCATCCTCGAACTCTCCGGTTAGGGGAATTCTTCTTCGTTCGCATAGTATTTCCAGTTGAGAAGTTGTCACTTCTCCAAACCGAAGGTTATTCAATAAATCGATAAACTCAACGTCATCTCTTTGTCGCATATTAATGGTGAGTTCGCAGAATGAAAATTGATGCCATAAATTAATTTCTGCAGTACACCAATGTGGCTGTACAAAACACCAGTGTCCTTTTACTGGGGGCAACTTCATGATATCGCCAAAGAGAAGTACATTTACGCCACCAAATAGTTTATCATTTGTTTTGAATTCTTGCAATCTTAAATGAATTATTCGCAAATTCTCATAGGACACCATTGATATCTCGTCGATAATCAACTACTTTGTATGACGCCACTTTCGTCTCTCCTGTTCGAGCCTTTGTCCTGTCAGTCGTCGATAGGTCATTGCAGTACCTTTTTCAATAGGTAACGAGAACAAGGAATGCAAAGTTTTTCCGAATATATGACGGGCGGCGACGCCAGTCAAAGAAGCTACTTCAATGAAAGATGGTTTTATCATCGTATCAATTGTAGGATTATAACAGCGTTTATCATGTTCAACAAGTAATTTTAAAATAAACGACTTACCACTACCAGCTCCTCCAGTAATAAAAAGCAACATTTGTTCGGTATTTTCATCATCATCATTTTGTTTAATATCTTTCTCAATTACTTCGGAAACTGATTTCAATAAGTCTTTCAGTTGAATATTCAGACTTCGAATCCTATTAAGGAATACGTCTTCGGGCATTGCACGTGTTTCTTCTTGCTGTTGATCTTCATATAAATCACCTTGATCATAATATACTGTTTCGTCGGCATGAATTCTGACTGGTTCGCCTAAATGTTCATTATTAGTTTCTTCTTCGTGTACAACATTCAAAGCAACAGCCTGGGCGAGCGCCGCTTCAATAATTTGCTCTGCGTGAGTAAATTGTTCGACGGTTGCGTTACCCAACATAGGTTTCAACTCGCGTTGCCGTCGAAGAAAACATTGTTCCGAGGATTCGTTTTCGGACATAAGTGTACTTTCATCACGAAATGGAATGTGACACACTATTAAGTTATAGAAATATCCTTCCCTATCACTGTTTAAGGTATAATATCGGTGGCGAAGTACAGCTGGTTTTTTTCTTATTCGCATTCGGGTATTGTCCTTTAATTTTATGAACCTCGACCTCGATATTTCTTCATCGTCATTTCTAAGTTCTGCGTCTTCATCCTCTTCTGTCCACAATCCACTTGAAACTGTTTCATATCGGACAGCAAATTCAGCTAAGCTTGAATCCTCTAGATTGTCTGGTCTCTTTACGTAACGATCGAATATGTTATTGAAAAATGATGTTTCATTTTCTTCGAATCGGAGAATTCTATATCTCTGTTCAGGCCGACAGCTGTTTATAAATACAGCTTTTCTCAAGCTCATTTTAAGGGGCAGACGGCATAACCGATATGCACATTCTATAGCACAAACCATACGTTGAGATAGAATTGCCATAGATGCCAAAAATAGTTCATCGCGGACGGTGCCGCTCCGGCGTTTCGCTCGTAAAATGGCTTCTTTAATAATATTTCCTGTGTCCTGCGGCTCGCATTTACTTGCGTATTTAGCAATATAATATGCGACAGCTGCAACATTTCCGCATGGTTGAATATCCATGTTTGCTTCCCAAGGCTTTAAAAGAGTTGGGTTGTAATTGTTCACCATGGTTTCATTTCCTGTTCTCTTAAGTACGCAGAAACGTCCATTGTTCGCAAGTGTGTCATCTGGACCTAAGCACATCGTTCTTTCACTTATCGGTCTGGGGAATCCAAACGACAACAACGATTATTACGATCTTTGTAACATATAGCAGAATGTTTATGAATTTGGACTTTTTGAACTATGTCCCTCATACCTTGATTTTCTGCCTTCAATGAACAAGATATAACTTTCTCAATAACGTGGCGGCCCTCGTTGGGAAGGAAATCAGGTACGTTTCCACACCAAAGAAGCATGTGCAAATGTGGACTTCCCCTGTTTTGAAATTCTATTCTATGCCAAAAATCGATAACAACGCCACCTAGGCAATCTGAGTTTCTCAAATATTGCATTCACGCGTTCACACGCAACGTGGATTGTCTTGCGATAACTACAGGGTATCTCTGAACCAACTTTAGTCGATCTCCAAAAGTTAGGTTTTCGATTTCGGTAATGGGGCGACCATCGGCTAGTAGTAATGCTTTCAACATAACTGGCCAGTTCAGATCATTGCAAGAGAACGTAGCAAACCATGTGGGCGGTCCAAGACTTCGGACCATGGCGATTAATTCCGAACAGCAGCGTTTCCAGTATAATGCCGATCCTCTTGTATGTTTCTCATCGTGAGATGTATATTATCTACTAATCCCTGTGGAGTATGCTCCCCTTGGCGCATTTTACATGATACTGAAATGCTAGCTTTTGCACGGTGGTATTCAACAACAGATAATGCGAAGAACAAATAATCTGTTCGCTGGAATCGTTTGTCGCTGCTAAGAATACGAGCTTGGAAGTAATCCAGTGGTGGTATTGGGATGTCTCGATCCTCTCCAAATCCATTTTTTCCATCCGGAAACAGGAAGAACCAACACATTTCTTCCATCCTTCTCTCTCTCTCTAGGTTCAAAGGAGGCGCTGTTTTTCTATGTATATTCGCCAGTTCTATCGGGTCATTGTCTGCGTTATTATTAGTATTACTGACTGAGATGACACTGTCGATGTTGGGAACTCCTTCGTCAACCGAACGTAACATGCTTATTTCGAATATAATTCGTGTTTCGTCGGGTTCTGTTCGACGGGTCCCAACTGACAGATGTTGCATTCTTTCCACCAGTGGAGATCTATTTCTTCCGGATACAATTGTTATAGGTGTTAATGATTAGATATTTAATACATTGCTGTTGCCATATTACGCATACAAATTACGACGCAAGGTGGCCTGTAAAGCATCAACAGTAGTACATTTCATACAGCATGAGGCGCCCCGTAATGGTGCTTTATATCCTTTTGGACCTCTTGCATGGGAATCAAACAACCAATAGTAGGTGGTCCGTCTGGTTGTTGCATGATACGGCTACTGATGTATAATTTGCAGTAAGAATTCCGTACATTTACTGTTGAAACAACCTAACCAAACCATTTTTTAAATTTGGAAATCCTTCATCATCGTTATCAACATCGGTATGACCATTTACAGTCATTTCATACCCAATGTTAATATTGACTCTGTTATTATTAAATGATATGTTTGGCAATAATTCGGTAACGGCTAAATAGTCGACATTGACTTCTCTGGGGTCAGGATTATTTCGCGCTTCAATGCAATCACGGTAATATTTATCTCCTACTAAAAGTACATAATCAACATCACTAGTACACCACGTACTAGGGTCGAGCAAATGAAACGCAACACAAGCAACTGCAGCTATGCCAGTACATTGCTTACCGCGAGATTCAATACTGAACCGATCGCTAGCTTGATGGCACGAGCCTCGTAAAATAGCTACATTCTGTCCAACATTCGTAAATCTACTGTTTGATTCGTTATTTCTTTCTGCAACTTCCTTTCCGTGTCTTACAATACAAGGCTCTTCAACGACATCAGCTATTTCCGAAATGTTATTGGTAATATTTGAAAAACATGGTCGTACATCTTTGTATAAAGCATTATTTTGTAATAGCCATTGTAAAACTACACGAAGTTTGCCAACGTCTATTTCAAATTATCTTTGCCGCTCCAAATTTTCGAGGCTTTCCACTACAATCATTACGCCGGTTTCGTTTAATCTAAGTGGAAGTTGCTCGGCTACTTCGAACACATCTCGGGCAAATAGGACTACCTGACCTTTGCACCAATCCTGACTGAAGCGATTCTGAATTTTCATGATCTTAAGAAACGGTACTATTCTGCACAACATTTGTTTCTCGATTTCCGATAAATCTGTTATCTCCAGAGGTACAGTCATGAGTTCCATTTTATTACAGAATGCCTATGATGGAACTTTATGTTTTTTAAGATGATTTAGGCAACGAGAACATGTTGTTATCTTCTCTGATTCTGATAGGTTTGCAGGAATTAGACTAGAGAAAGGCTGCGTGTGTAAAGCATAACGTTGATGCGGATATAAAGTCTTGTAACACACTGCACACGGTACATTAGCAAAAATATTAATAGCCGATTTAAAGTAGTCTTCCTGAAGGAGACGCTCTTTTCTCCGTTTCTTAGCTAGTTCACGCATATTTCTTAAACGTGTATTCCTTGATTCGACACGTTCACTTAGTAGTACTTTCCGCATACGATTTCTCACAACCATTAGACGTTGCGAACGTTCCTCATTGGATTCGTTCGCTAAACGCTTGCGGATTAATCCGATACGACGTGATCTTTCCGCAGGAGATTCGTTCGCTAAACGTCTGTGGATTAATCGCAAACGGCGTGATCGTTCCGCAGCAGATTCGTTCGCTAAACGTCTGCGGATTAATCGGAAACGGCGTGATCGTTCCGCGGCAGATTCGTTCGCTAAACGCCTGCGGATTAATGCCAAACGACGTAATCGTTCCGCCGCAGATTCGTTCGCTAAACGTCTGTGGATTAATGCGAAACGACGTGATCGTTCCTCCGCAGATTCGTTCACTAAACGCCTGCGGATTAATGCGATACGGCGTGATCGTTCCTCCGCAGATTCGTTCACTAAACGCCTGCGGATTAATGCGATACGGCGTGATCGTTCCTCCGCAGATTCGTTTGCTAAACGCCTGCGGATTAATGCGATACGGCGTGATCGTTCCGCGGCAGATTCGTTTGCTAAACGCCTGCGGATTAATGCGAAACGGCGTGATCGTTCCTCCGCAGATTCGTTCGCTAAACGCCTGCGGATTAATGCGAAACGGCATGATCTTTCATACGCAGATTCGTTCGCTAAACGCCTGCAGATTAATTCGATACGACGTGATCGTTCCTCCGCAGATTCGTTTTTTAAACGATTAGAAACTCTGCTTAGCCGACGTTCTGTTTCGTCAATCTTTTCGCGCGATACTTTCGAACTAGCGTATTTTCGTTTTGCAGACAATCGCGAACGGCGATCGTCAATAGTTTCTTCATGCCGTGCCTTTGCGTTTCTTTCGCGTTCTTTAGAAAGACGTAATTGCGTGACTTCGTTAGATTCATTCGCACGATACTTCCTCATACGGGATGCATTTTTTGTAGGTCTACTCATTGCTCCAAGCAGACGCGGTTGGTTTATTTTTATTTTACAAACAATTATTGGTCGCTCCAAGTAGACACGGTTGTTTTATTTTTACAAACAATTATTGGTCGCTCTAAGCAGACGCGGTTGGTTTGTTTTTTTTTATTATTAAAAACAATTATTGGTCGCTCCAAGCAGACGCGGTTGGTTTGTTTTTACAAACAATTATTGGTCGCTCCAAGCAGACGCGGTTCGTTTGTTTTTTATTACAAACAATTATTGGTCGCTCCAAGCAGACGCGGTTGTTTTATTTTTAAAAACAATTATTGGTCGCTCTAAGCAGACGCGGTTGGTTTGTTTTATTTTTAAAAACAATTATTGGTCGCTCTAAGCAGACGCGGTTGGTTTGTTTTATTTTTAAAAACAATTATTGGTCGCTCCACGCAGACGCGGTTGGTTTGTTTTTACAAACAATTATTGGTCGCTCCAAGCAGACGCGGTTGTTTTATTTTTAAAAACAATTATTGGTCGCTCCACGCAGACGCGGTTGGTTTGTTTTTACAAACAATTATTGGTCGCTCCACGCAGACGCGGTTGTTTTATTTTTAAAAACAATTATTGGTCGCTCCACGCAGACGCGGTTGTTTTATTTTTGAAAACAATTATTGGTCGCTCCAAGCAGACGCGGTTGATTTGTTTTTTATTATTATTACAAACAGTTATTTGGTCGCTCCAAGCAGACGCGGTTGGTTTTGGATTTTATAAAAATATAATAAAATAATAGAAGTTAAAACGACTACCTTTGCAGCACTTTTCAAAATATTCAATTAATTATTACAGCAGGTATCAATCAATTGAACACCTAACGTTGCCAGGTTTTCGTTTCAACTGACTACGCGATCTGTCTATGGGCTGTAGCTATGTATGTTTATATTGTGAGGACGATCGCAATAATAGGCAAACTTATAGTAGAATTCCGTTACATTGTGCGATAAGTGGAAAATAAATCAATGCGATATACCTACAAAGCTCACGGCAATGTTAAATGGATCTAATATAACATAAATTTACAAATACTTGCAATTTAATTAAAATTTGCATTACTTAATATTCATTTACATTTCCACGCGTCTTTTCATGCATCTTGGCACTGATTCGTATATTCATATCGTTATGATTTTATATCTCACGTTCTCTTATTTGCTTCACGCAGCTCATTTTTTTGTTTACAGGTTTTTTTTTATGTACATTACATTTTTCAATATTGCCAATAAATTCTTCATTGGGTTCAAATGAAGATTGTTTAATGCCCAGTGTATAATTTTATAATTATTACATTATTCATCGAACTGATTAATATTCAACTTTTTTACCACAGTCAGATTGTAAAAGTACATCGCGACAGATTGCGTTGGATCGAAAAAAACGTATTTCGACAGGTTGTATACTGAGTGTAATAAAACAGTGTTCGGTTACCGTTTGAAACAGATTACCTCATTCAAATTCGACCAAATGACTTGTGGTTTTTTGTAAAGTTCTACACATTCATTTACTAAGATATGTGCTTTTGTCGTTTTAAAAAATTGGAATTTGTTGAAATCGTGAAAGAAAATAGTAGAAATCAATTTTTTCACAATTTCAACAAATTGTAATTTTCTTAAACCACTAAAGCACGTATCAGAATAAATAAATTTGTACCTTCTCATTAAAAAAAACCTCCAGTTATTTGGTCCAATTTTAAATGAGGTATGTATTCTGTTTTAAACGTTCACTAGACACTTTTTATTACACTTACTGTACTTATACTTTCTACATTTCATGGCTACATTAAGAGGGTATGAATATTTCTATCATTGACTATACGCCGTTTGGTTTTTGCGCATTTGTGGCGAATAGAATATTTACGAATATTTACGTTCAATATAAACTACTACGCACATACCAACAGGAATGTAAACATAGAGAACAATTTGTGCGATCCTGGAATGTGCCCCACCAACTCTCTCCCTTTGGAAGTCAGAGATTCCTGCTCAGTTTCATACGAACAGCGATTCGACCAGTGGTAAGTACGAAACGTGCAATATTTCATTTCTGTCTACGTTGTATATAATAATATATATTAATATTTCTTAATGGCTGGTGGTACGGTTCATTTAGTTGGTGTATTATTATAGTCACTTTGAACGAAACTAGTTTTATTACATCAAAGAATAACTTATTATTTTCATTATTTAACTTTAGATTTTGAATTGTTAACAAATTTTTATTACAATTATTATAATAAATAAAAAAGTAATACAAATATGTAAACAAATATGAATAGATATTTCCTTTTTTTTATTATCATTATCAATAAAACCCTTTATTTCTATTTAACATGTTCATATTCAATATTGCTTTCTAACGGTGGAATGTGCGCTGAATACGAATGTAGGAACCATTTATTCCTATTAGAAACGTTGTTCGGGTGTTACACAACGAACGAAATTAAATGGGGGAACAAACGAATAATTTTATTAATTTATACTAGTCGACAGTAAACTTGGTATGAAATCGCACATGCATATAATTAGAATTTCTTCTACAACTTGAATTTAAAAATAATTAGAATTTCTTCTACAACTTTAATTAAAAAAAAAAAATTATTTGAGTACTGCTACATTTCGAATGTCTTTTTTATCACTGTTATCGATGTTTAAACATACGTAGTTGATAATATTTTATATATTTCGAAATTAAAATAATCAAAAATTTTAGTCACTGGTGAAAAATAGTTTCCGGATTCGTATTCAGTGAATATAATAATAAAAGTATACAAGAAGCACATATTGAATGTTAGTTATCCTGATACACTTTAAAAAATATAGATGTGTTTCGATATACACGGTCTTGTCGCCGTTCGTGTGACTTTCGTTCTATACAACATAAACATTATGTCACTGTAATCGATAACATTCCACCGCTGGTCGTTAATTAATATTAATGTAACTGTTATAACTTATACCTTTTTTTTGCAAATATCACATCTATATATTTCTGTTTCAGAATAACCCCGAAATAATAAAAAAAATAAAAAATAAAAGGAATCAAAAGATGGGCGAATCAGAGAACAATTGTAAGTATTATTTCAACTTTAATAATGGCAAATAAAGAGTACAAGAAAAAATTAAAAGAAGCTGTGCAAAATGTATATAGTGCATAATTCAGAAACATGCCTGCAGTATATATATATATATATATATACAGTATGTCCGTCTTAAGTGTCTACACGTGATTATTTCCATAAGTATTAGAGATGCAAAAAAATGTTTCAGATGAAATTTGTATGGTATCATAGGGGACATACCGTGATGATAATTGTTTGACCTTGAGATAGCGTTGGTGCGTCCTGTGAAGGTCACATTTAATTTTTTAAATGGAACTCTATATTTTTTATTACATATTCTTGTAGCTAATATTGAGACGTTTTCAAAACACTACCTATGCATGTATTTTACATAAGTCATTGTTGAGTTATTAACTTTCAAAGTTTTCATGTCGCCTGCATTAGCGTTACCCAACGTACACCGCGAAGAGGTTGCCCGATCGACTTCGGTATCTTTCTAAGTGAAAACAATTGACTTGTGCTACATCGATATTGTTTTAATTATTGGGATTTGCGCTGAAATAGTATCATCAGAGCGTACATATTGTTGTGATTCCGTATTTTTTGTAAAGAACAGAATTTCATTGTAAATAGTTTATCTTACATTTTCGAATATAAAGAGTAGTCAATTTTCGTAATGTTATTTACTATTAAGGAAAGGGTAGAGTTTGTGTCACTTCGAGGCGATGGATATCTGTCGTATCGCGATGTGTGTACTAAATTCCATGAACGTCATCCTAATCGACCTAAACCAGACGTGATGACGGTAACGTATTGTAGTTTGTTTTATTTTATTGTTATTATTTTCATATCTAGTTTTCACATTTGTAGGTAAGAAAAGTTTGTCAGCGTTTTCTGCAAACCGGTAGTGTACTACACCAAAAAAAACGACGTTCATCCTGGTCCGAAATTGATGAAAGTAATATTCTAGCTGCCATTGAATACAATCCGCGAACCTCCATTCGTATCATCGCCAATAATGTTGGACTGTCTAAATCGGTCGTACATAAAATATTAAAAAATAATCATCTTAAACCATTTAGGCCTACTATGGTGAACAAAATTTTTGTTCGTGATTATGATCTTCGCCTGTCGTTTGCATTATGGATGATGGAAAAAGTTGGAGATAATGCAAATTTTATTCGTTACCTAATGGTAACGGATGAATGCATTTTTCATACAAATGGAATTACATCTACGCAATTCACCAGAATTTGGTCTACATCAAACCCTCACTGGAGACTAGAAAAAAATAATCAGTACCGAAACTCGGTGATGGTGTGGTGCGGAATATTTAATAGAAAATTAATAGGTCCGTATTTTTTTGATGGAAGTGTCAATGGACAAAAATATTTACAATTTTTACAAACTTACTTAACCGAAATTTTGGAAAATATGGAATTAGAAGATAGAAGAAATATGTGGTTTCAGCAAGATGGAGCGCCTCCACATTACATGGCAGCAGTGAAAAACTGGTTAAACGAAAATTTTCGAAATAAATGGATTGGACGTGGCGGGCCAGTACCATGGCCACCAAGATCCCCGGATTGTTCGCCGTGTGATTTTCTCCTATGGGGGTACTTAAAGCAAACAGTTTATCTTACCCCAGTTGAAAGTGTAACAGAATTACGTCAACGGATATGTAATGCATGTGCAAAAGTAACACCTGAAATGCTAAGAAAGGTGGAAAAGCAATTCCAAAAGAGGTTACAGAAATGTATTCTTAATGATGGAGGACATATTGAAGGATAACCACCTTAGGTTACAGCAATTATTAGATACACATATTCACAATCGGCTTTTAGAGCCACCATGATGTACAAAGTCCGACCGAGTAACCTCTTCGCGGTGTACGTTGGGTAACGCTAATACAGGCGACATGAAAACTTTGAAAGTTAATAACTCAACAATGACTTATGTAAAATACATGCATAGGTAGTGTTTTGAAAACGTCTCAATATTAGCTACAAGAATATGTAATAAAAAATATAGAGTTCCATTTAAAAAATTAAATGTGACCTTCACAGGACGCACCAACGCTATCTCAAGGTCAAACAATTATCATCACGGTATGTCCCCTATGATACCATACAAATTTCATCTGAAACATTTTTTTGCATCTCTAATACTTATGGAAATAATCACGTGTAGACACTTAAGACGGACATACTGTATATATATTTCTTTTTTTTTTCTCTATCAGATCAACAAATGTTCAGAGACATTCAGCTGCTGCTGCAGCAGCAGCAAGAACACCATCAGCGTCAGATGCAGCTGCTGCAGCAGCAGCTGCAGGAGCAACAGCAACAACAGTTGCAGCAACTGAGGGAGGAGCTCCTCCCTCAGCAACGAGAAGATCTTCGACCGAGTGAGGAGCCCCTCCCTCAGGTGCAAGAGATGGATGTAAAGCAGGATGAGGCGAAGCCACCGCGAAGTATGTATTACAGATTCTTTTTTATACTATGAATTATTGCCTCGTACAGAGGAATACAATATTGCCCTTATCAGAACAACTTTGTTGTTCAATGTAAGGGCAAATATTTATAATAATAATATTTTAATTAAAAAAAAAATACGCATCTACTAATTGCAATTTTTATACATTGCAGAAAGAGGAGTAGCGGCAGGCCGATCCCGGCGTCTGCGGGGGTACCGGGAGGGTCCAGGAAGGGGGGGAGGGGAATAGGCGGAAGGGGCAGAAGGGGAAGGGGCAGAAAGGGGAAGGGGAAGGGGTAATTATGTTAATTTGTGCTTTTATTAAATAAAAAAAAAATTTAGTTGCACTGATTTAAAAACATGTTATTCGGTGTTCTGCTTTTTTTATTTTTATCAACTACCAGTACTTGATCCTTACTTAACCATTAGGAACGAAATATAACCTTAAGGCATCCTACAAATATTGTTCGTTTCTCTAATTCGACTAAAAAGTGTGAAATAAAATAATTTTTAACAAAAAAAAAATCCGACTTCAAAATGCACTAAAAAGTATAAAATAATTTTTATTTCATTTACATCTGTATTCCACAATCAGCTATTCATACAATCTACTTAATCGTTAAATAGGATACTAAATATATTTCAAAGTTTTCGGAGGCGGCGCAAAATTAAAAATACCCGAACAAACGGTGCTGCCAATAACGATTTGATTGTGGTATGGCAAACTTGGTAATTAATAAGTCGTAAGAGAAATATTATAGGTCCGGCAGAAAACATTTGTAATTGTAACGATTATATGAGAAATTGGCAGCACTCCTGACGTACATGCACTATACTGCAGTTCACGAGAGACCATACTTAACTCGCGCCGCTCACCAGGTCTAGAGAGACTTTTAATAACGTGTGTTATTCCCCTCTCCAGCTTGCTTCTTATTATACTTTGTGATCATATAAATGGTGGGCAGAAATATATAACGTATGATAACTGATAAGCGGTGATGATATTTTAAAGTTTCACGATACAATGAAATTCCTATTATTTTTCGCAAAAAAAACTAATGTGAACGCAGAGTAAGAAGCAAGCTGTAAAGGGGAATCATACGCACTATTAAAAATCTCCTTAGACCTCAGTAGGTCACTAGCTGCGCGAATTAAGTGCGGTCACTGGTGAACTGCAGTATAGTTAATTCGTAATGGGTATATTGATTCCCGTTGAATATTGTTTACTTGAAATTATCAAATGGGTCATTTGTCACTGGTTGCCGACACCTGAACTAGGATCTTCCTAGTAGAGGAAAAGTTTTTAATTTTGCGCCGCCTCCGAAAACTTTGAAATATATTTAGTATCCTATTTAACGATTAAGTAGATTGTATGAATAGCTGTGGAATACAGATGTAAATGAAATAGAAATTATTTTATACTTTTTAGTGCATTTTGAAGTCGGATTTTTTTTTGTTAAAAATTATTTTTCCCACATGAGGAGACACCTACATCCCTCGAAAGGGCTTGATAAGGGAACGTGAGGCGCACAAATTTGCAAATTTTTCCGGACGAGACAAAATATTCAACGGAAATCAACATACCCATTGCGAATTAACTATACTGCAGTTCACGACTGACCGCACTTAACTCGCGCAGCTCACTAGGTCTAGGGAGATTTTTAATAGCGTGTGTGATTCCCCTTTACAGCTTGTTTCTTACTTTGCGTTCACATCATTTTTTTTCGAAAAATAATAGGAATTTCATAGTATCGTGAAACTTTAAAACATCATTACCGGTTATCAGTTATCGTACGTCATATATTTTTGCCCGCCGTTTATATGATCACAAAGTATAATAAGAAGCAAGCTGTAGAGGGGAATAACACACATTATTAAAAATCACTCTAGACCTAGTGAGCTGCGCGAGTTAAGTGTGGTCCCTCATGAACTGCAGTATAGTGCATGTTCATCAAGAATGCTGCCAATTTCTGATACAATCGTTACAATTACAAATGTTTTTAACCGGACCTATAACGTTCCGCTTTTTCTCTTACGACTTATTAATTACCAAGTTTACCTTACCGCAACCAAATTGCTGCATCGTATATTCGGGTATTTTTAATTTTGCGCCTCCTCCGAAAAGGTTGAAATGTATTTAGTATTCTATTTAACGATTAAGTAGATTTTATTAGAAGCTGTGTAATGCTGGTATAAATGAAATAGAAATTATTTTACACTTATTAGTGCAATTCGAAGTCGGTTTTCTTTGTTAAAAATTATTTTATTTTACACTTTTTAGTGGAACGAGCAGTATTGGCGGGATGCTGTAAGGTGGTTTTCCATTCTTATTGGGTAATTACCATAACAATAGTTATTAACAATAACGAATTCCATAAATTTTTGCAAGTGCAATTATCGCAGAAATATCTCCTATTAGATGTGAAAGGTGTTACGGGCACTGTGTTGAACGTGGGCATTTTGTATAACGACCGGCCATTGTGTAGATTACCCATTTTCTGGGGCAATGTATATAATGGGCAGGTATTTTACAAATGGCCCGGACATTTTATATATGAGGGAATGGATGCATGATGTGTGAATGTGGCTTAAGGGCAGTGTGAATGAGGCAGAGGAGGATGCGTGTGTGCGAAGAGAACGCGTCGCAATCCATGTACGATTCCTTTTTTCTATTTTTATTAATATTAAATATCCTTTTTATCAATAATAAGTGTCGTGTTTAACCTTCGTATAACCACATCCTACATATAATACCCACGGTTCGTTGGCATTAAACTCATTATTATTATTATTAAAACCATACGTAGATGTGTTAGGTTAGGATAGGCCACACACTCAAATTCTGCCGCAGTGAGGCAGCCGGCATCGCTTTCGTTATTAATTAAACAACACTATTGTCTTAGGAAAGCGTTTTCGGCAGCTTTACGACGGTATATGTGTAACCTAATATTTAGCCCTTTTTTTCGTGCGGGAAATCTTCCAAAGACGCCCCTAGCCCCCCTGGGAAGGGGCCGCGGGTAGTGCCGGACTTTTACCGGCTAAAACCCCCACGGTGACCTGCACTGGACGTTAGGAAGGGCCCCAGGACCTCCGTCGAACACACCGCCCCCCCCCCTCTCTTGGCGCGTTTACACCTCATCTCGGGGGAGGGTCTAACCTTTGATCCTCCCCCTAAGTGCCAACTCCGCCGACGCCGCGGGCCACACCCGACGCCGGGTACTCCTCGGGCCGCGTGCTATCGTGACCGGGGCCCTAGCCCCAGCCACCTGCGGCCCAGCGACTCCACAAAGAAGCCGCCGATCTGCGATGGGGAAGAGGGGCTTGCCCTGTCACCCTGGGGGAGGCCTAAGCCTCCCCCCTACTACACCTACCTTGAGGGGGAGGTCCCCCCCCACATCCTGTCGAGGGCGGTGGGCATATTATCAAGGCGCGCCGCCCCGCCCTCCTCAGCTATCTGCGTCGTCGGGGGGCCTCACCCAACGGCGTCCTCTCCTGCGAGCGGGGTCGGCTCTCTCCCGACCCACTCCCCCTCCTCCTTCAAGGTCATCGCCATCCACTGATCCTCGCCGGCGAGCATGTTTCTCACAATGCTCGCCGGCAAGAGATCCACTCCCAATTTACACTGCAGGGCGTGACGGGCCCGCGCAAACACTGGACAGTGCTCCAGTATGTGTTGCGCGGAGTCCCGCCCCGCCCCGCAGTGGTGGCATATAGCCGTCGCCTCGCGACCAATCTGGCACAGGAATTCACCGAAGCAACCATGCCCGGTGAGTACCTGTGTGGTCCGGTAGGTGAGCCGCCCAAAGCCGCGGTCCCGCCATTGTTTGGACCGTCGGACCGCACGTTGGCCAGCGGCACCGCTCGCGATTATCTCGTGACGCCACCGGTCCAGGGCATCTTGTCGGGACTGCCACCTCCATTCCCGTTCGATCGTCTGCTCTGGCGGGTCTTCTCCAGCCTGGTGGAGGCCGCGCAAGCGCCAGAAAATCGTGGCGCAGGCCTCCGCCTCGTACTTAAAAGGTACGAGACCCGCCAGCCTAATATGTAGCCTAACCTAACTTATCACATCTATGTAGCAACACCGTTTCAATACATTGACCACCACCCTCTAGGTATTCTGTATAATGACCGGACATTTTATAGATTGACCTAAACTTGTTACTGACATTTTGCACAATGTCTTTTTGAACGGGCATTCTACACAATGCCCGGTCATTTTACAAAATGCCCACGTTAAACACATTGCCCGTGACAACAGTAACACCAAGAAATATGTTTTTTGCTATAACAATAGTAGTTATTAACAATAATAAATTCCATACATTTTTGGAAGCGAGCTCATCGCGGAAATATCTCCTATTGGATTGAAAAGCCTTCATCGCGATCAGTACATTCCTTGCAATGTAACACCAGCGAATAGGTTTCTTGCTATAACAATAGTTATTAACAATAACAAATTTTACAAATTTTTGCGATTGGGATCATCACGAAAATATCTCCGATTATATGTGAAAAGTTTCATCGCGATCAGTGCATTCCTTGCAGAGTAGCGCTAAAGAATAGGGTTTGCAATAACAATAGTTATTATATATGTACAGGTAGGCCTCTATTAGTGCGAGTAATAAATCCCAGAAATTGTTCGCATTATTTGAATTCGTACTATTCGAATATTTGAAATATAGGAATTGGTTCTTAATTAACCCTTGTGTGTATAACCGGGTACCCAGGTATCCATTTCTGTATTTTCTGCACTATTTTTTTATGTTCCTGACAAAATATCACGAAGTCGCTCTGGGGCCCCATTCTTTGAACCCTTCTGCGTCGATTCTTGTTTTGTGAAAAACAAAATATATAATATATATTTGATATAATTAAGCTTCAAAGCTGTGTATACGTTTCTTACATAACCAGGGTACCGGGGTACCCACCTTGTAGAAAAACTCGATTTTTATCAATTTATTTAATTCCTACACGTAGAATAGGTAGAGTAAAAGGAAAAATAGTTAAAGGGGTAAAGAAAATGGGGACAGGAAAGGGAATATTAGGTTCATCATATAGAACCGATCGCTTTTCACTTCTTCCACTTTGATGTTCAAACTTCGCTCGTTCGTCACAGGGAATATTTCATATAAATATATTACAAGAAATATTTTACTTAAATATGTTACAAGAAATATGAATATTGTATGTAATAAAAATACTGCACGGATGTGAAGAAATTGAAAACCGTAGTCGTTATGTGATTGAGAAGCTGAGTTATTCGGAACGGATTAGTGACACATTACTAACTGATTACTAATCACTAGCGTCGGCTGCGGCACTACATATAATTGCATTAGAAGTGACTCAAAGGCAACTGATCTGTAATTCGCATCATTAATCAGTTTCTTTTGCATAGTTCCGTGTGCGGACGGCCTAAAAGCGACCGCGCGCCGACCCTTAAAGTCCTGCTTTCTCCTACCTTTGTACGAGCTGTTAAGAGGTCTATTCATTTGAAATTGCCTCGGACACGCATCATACATCTTTATTTATTCAAATAAATATTAAGAGAATGATTTCATTTCGAGGAATATTTAAAGAATTGAAATAAAGAGAGGTGGATACCAGGGTACCCCGATTGTGTAACGACGTTGGTAAAATTGGTTGTACACACAAGGGTTAAAGAAAATATACGATCAAAATTTTGAAACATACCTTTCATACGTATACCCAGCACTTTTTTCGTTTTCATTTTTATTATTACTGTTACGTTGCGCGGCGCGAGGCGAGCGCGCAACGTAAAGTGATATGGAAATTTACTAGGAAAGAAAATTGGAAAAGATCGATTGTTAATTTTCCTTGATTTGATTGATCTTTGCGATGAGAAAGGTCTCGCTGCCACCAGCTCTGACCGCGTATGACGCGTTAACGTCCTCTACGATCAGAACAATTTTTAAAAGACGGAAATTTAGATAGAATTTATTTCCGTTGGGTTCGTCAGTGTTCTAGGTCCCATACGGGTCTCTCCTTGAAACGTTGTGTTGGCGTGCGTGGATTTGATGTAAAAATAGGCGTTGATACTCAAAGAAATAAAGTAGACTGGATAGTGTGCAACAAATAAAAATGTAATTCAAAAAAACTATTGAAAGTAGTACAACTGAAAATGACTATTGAGTTTAATGCTATTAATGCTTGATAATATTAATGATTACTATTAGATAAATTCAATTCAAAAACAATACTGGTTTGACAAGGGTAAAGATGCTTAACCTATTTCATATAATAATGACTATTGTTTGTCTGAAAATCGTGTAAAAATATGGACAGCCTTTGATTCGCAGTTGGACTTTGTATAAATTATGATTTTAGACGTGTTATCGAATCTAGGTGTAAGACGACTTCCTCAACCAATTAATATATTAATTGGTTGGAAAATTAGCGGTGTTTGGCCGCGAGGGAACGACCTGAATGGAGAAGGCCCTCACAACCCCCGAAAGGGCTTTACAGGTCGCCCCTGACAAAATATCGTAGTCTAGAAATCGTCATACACACAAAGTCGCGATAAATCAAAATTCAGAATTTTAGAATAGCGTATTATTTATAAACGGTACCTGAACGTAAAAATCGAGACGATCTAAAATGGAGAGACTCTCATAACCCGAAGGCTTAATAGATCGCCCGTTTTGCCTTGTTGAAATTCAATGATAATGCCGTGCTCGACGAATTAGTAATTGACAGGCTTACCGTGAAAATGTAGCATAAGATATACGGTAAAATCGTTGAAAAATCGCTATTGGTTCGTTGAAAGATCGCTGTTGAATCTGGAACACCAAGAGAGAGATGAGGAAACCTGTCGCACTAGCACTTGTCGCGCGCCCGATTGCCCTTTATTGCGTCACAAACAGAATCTAAACGACACGATCACAAACGATTACGATTTTTCTTGGAAAAATAGAATTATTATTAACACGAGTGAATTTAATACGGAGATACGCGATCAAACGGATTAAAATTGAAAGAGAAAAGATAGAATTTTAAGAGTATGAAGAATTAACGTGCGCGTCACTGAGTCTTTGCAAAATATTCCCGAATTTCACCCTCGCGACACTCTGCCTAATCTATAGGTCTTGCCGCGCAGCTAAATTACGCGAAGTATTATTACAACTCTATCTCTAGACGCACGGGCTCCCGTCACGACTTACTCGATTGTTCGACGAAGAGTGATCGGAATCGATCGCGATCCTGGCCGGAAGGGCCCGTCGCGAGGATGATGTCCTGCGTGGGGACATTCCGACAAATCATAGCGCGTGACGACAGCGTCGCGCGCGTCGCTATTGGTCGAAGACGCGTGCTAGCTAAATTCCTCTAGACTATGTTCTTCTCTCTCTTGGTGTTCCATCTCTGTCTAACGGCTTTTCGGTGTTCCTACGCCGTAGATTTTTCTGGAATATTCCATTTCTCGCTTTCGATAATCAGATATAACGAATATCAGCAATTATTTAAATCTGAATCAATGTTTAAACCAGAACCATTCAACAATGAAGCGAATAATTATGAATAAAATTTATATCCATCATACCATTATGTATTAATAATTTGATCGATTGGCAATCGCACGATTTAGACTAGCAGTCGGCGTAATTAATTAACATTATCAGTAGTCGTTTGTTCATAAATCGCAACGCGAGTTTCGCCGGCGCGCATGTTGTAAAACATTCCATGTTTGGATGAAATTCTCGATTAGCTAACATATTCCTTGATTATTAAATTGAATATAAGTTATTTCATTAGCAGCGTAGCTAGTTCTAGAACGTTCTTGCTATTTGAAAATTACCGTTGGGTCTTGGTTTCAGGCAAATTCTCGGAATTCGATACAAAGTCTTTTATTGCCCCGTTCGACCCTTCGCCCCTAAACAGTCGTCGAACGCTTGCTAACGCTTGACTGCGAGGGTTCTCATTCCTTGTTCATTCTATCAACCAAATGTTCAAATAGATAGATTAATCCGCGCTTCCATTCCAGCACTCATCTCACGCATACGATCGAATTAGGGGCCGACTGGCGCCCACGTGTGGAAAAGAGGAGAGATTCGGTTGAAATTCGAATGATAAATTGATCTTTACGCTTTTGCGCAGTTAACCCGAGGAGACCCCTATAATGCGAAGCACTGGCTAACTGCGCAGCGAACGCTGTTTATGATACCTCTCCTCTGTCGAACCCGAGTTTTTGTATAGTTCGAAATCTGTTACTACGCAGTTGAGCACGACGATAGTCTCAAGGAGGGGTAATAACTAAAGAAAAGAATTGAGAGATGTAAGGAGAATAAAGAATAGAATAATTATAGACAAAATAGAATAATTATAGACTCAAACTCTTCCCTGTGCCTTTCCCACATGAAGAAGACTCTCATAACCCGAAGGCTTGATGAGAAAACACAGAGTCGAGGAGAAAATTGAAAAGATGAAGTAGTAATTTGCCCTCCCCACGTCCCTTACATGAGGAGACTCCTATAACCCGAAGGCTTGATAAGGAAACGTGAGGCGGACAAATTTGTAAAATTTTCCAGACGTAACATTACAATCACTTTTTGGTTTAAATTTTGTACAAGATGTTTAATTTAATTTTTATTATTAATATTTGGTTAAGTTTATAAGAAATCTTTAGTTTAATTTGTATTATGTATATATTTTTGTAGTAATAAATAATTTTCATTTCAAAAGATAATTCAGGCTAATAAAATAAGTCGATAAGCGTTTAGTCGGTAAGTCAGCCAGTAAGCTAGATTGTCGATAAATTATCAACGTGCGACCATATGTGCGTCAGCGCAACCCCGATGATCTCGCGGTGGGGTGAGAATCTAGAGTAGGGAGACCGCGTAGATTAGGGAGCAGAGGTGCTCGGCAGACACGTGATGGGGAATTCCAGAAGTCGAAAGGAATTCTATATTGAAAAAAAGCGCTAAGTCAGTAGAATCTGACTATAAATAGAGGCGTTCCACGCGGTATCAGAGCAGATCATCTCCGACTTCGGTCAAATACAGACAGCTCTCTGGTAGTAGAGGAAAGCTCTGCGCTGAATTGCTTAGGCAACGATAGAGTGCAAGAGTAAGCTTTATCCTTCTCATTCAGTGGTGACGTGTGAGACTTCAGATCTGTGGACACCCTACTCATGGTACGCAACGTGTTAACCAGGTGTTTGTACTAAGCCAATACTCAAGCATAAAGAGCTAGCGAGGAGCGGAGCTCCTTGAAACGGCCTGTATTAACATAGCTCTGGCCAATCCAGAAACCGATTGCGACCTGTAGGTAAAGTCCACTCGTGTCTAGGGGTACCGTACAAGCCACTGAAGTATAGTTTCCAATACTTAGCGTAATTGGTAATTGTACAGATTAATACGCGTACTAATTCTAATTATTAATTCTAATTACTAATTCTAATTTCTAATATTAATTACTAATCATATATTTTTTCACTGTATTTTCTAATCTAGGGCGTACTAATTATAATTTCTATAATTCCACATTCTAGCCGGCACTCATTGTTATACCAGCGTTATTATTATATATTATACTCAGAACTAGCATATTTAGTTATCAAGTACTTACCTATTTGAATAAATCTTTAGTCTAGCACATTAATGTTTGCATTTTACTCCTCAACCGCACACCACGCGAACCTATAATCCCTAATTCATTCATACGAGTCGCCTTCTTGGGGAACCGCTCTCCCTATACGTCGGTGCAGTGTCGTACCTATCTCTGGGTCGTTACAATAGCATCAACATGTTTATTATTTTTTTAAGTATTTTAACTGCGTTGATTGCAGTTTCTTCTGCTTTTTCATATCTCCGTATATGTGATGATAAACCCCTGTATTTTATCCAAGTCTCTGTTAACTTGCATGCTTCGATCCATGTCTGGATCGAAAAAAGCCTCGCGAGGCTCGCATTAACTGAATTTTTGTTCGCATTGAATGCGAACTAGTATCATTTTGAAATTCGCACTAAATCAAATATCGCACTATGTGAACTAGCATTAATCGAAACTTACCTGTATACTGGTTTTCGGTCGACGCGATATGTGTATAGAAACAGTAGTGAATAGGCGACTGCATGCTGACCCATACACCGACAGTGTAGGCGGTAGAATACACGTAAGCATACGTAGAATTCAATATAGTAGTAATAATAGTTTTTCACGAATATCTCGGAAACTAAAGCTTTCAGTTAATTATGCATAATGAAAAAGTTCGGCAGAATCATGCTCTCGACAACATATTAAAGGATCATTGAAATCATCCTGTGTTGAGATTAGAAACTTCCTATTTTTGCAATAATAATCTTTGCCAATCATAAAATGCAAGTGTTTTTCTAACGGGACCAATCGGGAGACATACTCTACCAGATGCAAAAGGTTTCGTTCCGATTGGTTCATCCGTCTCGGAGTAATCGGCGCACATACATTTAGAAAAAAAAGTCGTTCGGAATGAAAAAATGCAAAATATTTTTTTCTCGAAACCAATCGGGAGTTATACTCTATAGGACGCAAAAAGTTTCGTTCCGATTGGTCCATCCGTCTCTGCGTAATTTGTGAACATACACAAAAAAAAGAAAAAAGAAAAAATACATACATATCGAATTGAGTAACCTCCTCCTTTTCGAAGTCGGATAAAAATTTGACGTGACGAATGCTATCTACAATGCGTTCGGGAAACCGGTTCTCAGTACATTTTGTATGGCCTACTCTCATTCTCTCTAACACCCTTGGCTTTTTTCCGATGGATAATGGAACATTATGTTCCACGAAGAATGCTGCATATTTAATTTCCGTGATCTTGACTTTGTCCTCAAGGGACAACGAAGAAACCTCACCTTGGCATTTTTGCTGACGCCAGTGATTTAGAATCCGCATAACAATTTTGCTGACTCAGCAGTAATTTGACACCATCAGCAGAAATATGATACCCCACCCCCCATGACCTTGAACTATTTCTGTCTTACCGGAAGACGACACAAGGCCGATCCACCCCTCCACCCCACCCATGACCTTGAACTGAAATTTGACGCCACCGTCAGCAGAAATATGATACGTCCTGACCTTGAACTGAAATTTGACACCCCACCCCATGACAACCCCCCACCCATGACCTTGAACTGAAATTTGACACTCTACCCCCACCCTCCATGACCTTGAACTACTTGTTCTTATCGGAAGACCACTTTTTTTACGTCTTGGAAATGATTTTTTTTGTTGACGCAGCAAATCTGACACTGCAATTCGTGACTATAGAAGGTAGGGGGTTTGCTAAAGTTTCAAGCATACGCAAAACCAAATTGACCATCACCGCAAGTGCATCGTTCGCGAGATTGTATTGTGAAAAGTGAAATATGTATTCTCAAAGTTTCAAAGAGTTTTTTTGCCAAAGGAAGCACCCCGCAAGTTCTACTTAAGAAGAAGAGGCACGCAAAAAAATGACAAAACATCAGGACGACGTGAAGTAAGTGTTCGAAACACATTTCACTTAACGCTGCGGGTATTTGTTTGTTCCAATAACATACTTAAACGGTATTTATTTGTTCTAGAATCGCACCACAATTATCATGTCGAATTTTGGGCCGAAAATATCCATTGACGGATTCCTGTACAAAGCATTTCGAAATCGGCATAAATATACTTGGCGACAATTTTTACCCGCAACTCGTATTACACTGTCCAACAGCGAATTTGTTTTCCGATTCCCACTGGGTGATTCTTCTAGTGTTTTGTACGCTGATTACGAATCTGCAAACCGTTTTGCTCCTACATGTACAGTTTTTGAAAAATTTGATTTTGAAAAAAAAACATATTTTTCAGATTTAAACCAATTTTCTGACGTAATTATAAAAGATATTGAAATTCTATTTATACTAAAAGATTCTGCAGACTTTCCTGAATACAACGATACCTATCTTTAATACATTGTAAATGTTTAAGTATGTTTAAATGATCATTGAACGCGAAGGGACCCCGATTTGGCACCAATTTTTTAGGATATTTTTTAATTTATCTGAAAAAGTAGAGGTCCAGCGCAAAATCGAATTATACCACGCGGTAGAGCAGATTTTTATCTTGAAAAGCTACCCAGAGAAAGTTGCAACATCTATTTTTTTTATCAAGCCAGAAAGCGTAATAGCTTTGCGGGAGACGAAGTACCAACAGTGGCGCTCCGCGTCAGGACGGTTCCTCGGCGTGCCGCCTAATGCTGTTGCTTTAAGTCCTGACGCGGAGCGCCACTGTTGGTACTTCGTCTCCCGCGAAGCTATTACGCTTTCTGGCTTGATAAAAAAATAGATGTTGCAACTTTCTCTGGGTAGTTTTTCAAGATAAAAATCTGCTCTATCGCGTGGTATAATTCGATTTTGCGCTGGACCTCTACTTTTCAGATAAATTGAAAAATATCCTAAAAAATTGGTGCCAAATCGGGGTCCCTCCGCGTTCAATGATCGTTTAAACATACTTAAACATTTACGATGTATTAAAGATAGGTATCGTTGTATTCAGGAAAGTCTATAGAATCTTTTAGTATAAATAGAATTTCAATATCTTTTATAATTACGTCAGAAAATTGGTTTAAATCTGAAAAATATGTTTTTTTTTCAAAATCAAATTTTTCAAAAACTGTACGTGTAGGAGCAAAACGGTTTGCAGATTTGTAATCAACGTGCAAAACACTATAAGAATCACCCAGTGGGAATCGGAAAACAGAAAAAAAGTTAAAATTTGTCGGACAGTGTTATCAGACAGCTGAAACAACCGCCTGGAGCTGAGCATAGTCACGTGGTCGCTGATTGTAGCCGAAGCAGACAACGTACGCAGCTTCTTTGACGATTCGAAAGATACACGCGACAATATTAATTTAATGATATAAGTGTTGAATTTGGAGTGCTATATGGCGAAAAAGTCATTAAATTGATTAGCAATGCTATATGTATGTGCATGATGAAAAAAAACATTTGAGAAAATGGTAATTTTAAATGATTGTGTAATTGAAATGCATAATGCATTGTATGATAAACTGTATTCGGTGGAACAAAAATTTAAAGAGTTTGTTGCATTAGTTCGGGGATACGGAGATGTAAAAGTGCATGCAGAGGTTGTGCGGCATATCAAAGAAACTGATATTTATGATCCAAATTCAATTATCGATTGCGAATTAGTAGCTTTAGGTATTCAGGCCATAATAACAGCTGCATCAGCAGCATCTTAACAGAGAAAAAAGGATTATGTTACAAATTATGTTAGAAATTATACTTTAATAAATCATAATGTATTGCATCATTTGAAACTTCTCTCTCTACCTATATAAACCCAAACATCCAGGAAAAATTTCACTTCCTATACGACAGTCGTACGATGTGCATATGCACATTTGATCTTCGAATTAGCACAAAACGAATTCGCCACCAGATTGGAAAATACTTTTGTCTGCGCGCGTTGCTGTAATATTGTTAGCCAAAGAGTTAGCCAAAGGAGAAAGTAATGGCGCCGCGGAAAAAGTAACAAGAAGTAGAAGACGAAGTCGCGCAAACTTCCAGTTGCAAAACGTGGGGGATTTCTTCCAGCACTAGGAGCCGCCTCAGAATTCGATCACCTTGAAATATGTTGTCAAGGTTGTCATTCTGACAATTTTTTCCTATACATATAATAGTCGGATTCTTTAGTTTTCGAGATATTTGAAAAAATAACGCGCTTTTACTGTAAATATTTCCAAGAGTGAATAAATTACAACTAGGATCTCCTCTATTGTTTGGGGGGCTTCAGTGAGGCTTCATATTAGGCGGTGTAAAAAATAACATGAATATAAATATAATAATCAATGACCTGTTGAACGGCTCGAACGGCTCGAACGGCCCGCGAACGGCTCGTTGAACGGCTCAAACGGCTTGCCGTTGAACGGCTCGAACGACTCGAATGGCCCGCTGAACATTTTACGACAGCTGCAGTAAGGATAATGATGTAAAAACGATAACAATTATACAATCATTCAGTAGAGGGAATATATCCAAATCGGACACATCGCAAGAGCACATCGTCGAACGCTCCGACAATGCGACCGTTTAATATACGTTTAAATATCCGTTCATTTAATAGCCTTTCAAGAGAACAAGCAGCACTTATGCCAAACATTACTAGAATAATGCTGTTGTACACAGATGCTAAAACTCAACCGATCAACAATCCGCCGAATGCATTATTGGGCACCCCGTTGAACGAGTTGCTAAAAGGATCGTTAGAAAATGGATGGAACCAGAACTTCAATCACAAACGCATAAATTGTACTTGCAGCAGCAATTACCACGGTTGCAGGAATGATAATCATGTATTAAACGGTGATGACTCTTTACAATCATTTAGTCAGGACATATCTCCAACTGAACACATCGCAAGATTTGAGCGACAAAAACGCGCAATTTCTGCAATCGTTGGGTTTTGTGATTAAGAAACGAAAATGATGGAATTGCCATTGAACATTGCCAGTTTACCGATTTTTGACGATCGAATTACAAAGATCGAATTACATAGTTACAGCCCATACGCCAACACAACGTTCGAAAACAATGATGAAATACGAATTCCCATTCAACAACAAGATTTGCACAACGGAGCATATGCTATGAGAAACGTATCGATATTAAAGAATGGTGGTTAAAAAAAAAGGAAGGAGGAAGATGAAGAGCTGTGCATGGAACATTATAACCGGCCGGGGGGTGACACGCACATAGATGGACCTCCACCGAAAAAGAAAAATTGTTACATTTGTCTTAAAACACGAAACATTTAATATCATTTATTAATTTTGTTCATTACTGTAAAATAATAAAATCTATTTAGTAAAAATATACTTTATGCGTCTTAATGTTGTTTTACCTAGAACGATTGTATGTGTAACGTTGTGTTTCATATTCCAATGTAGGAGATACAAAAGGAATGTTCTTCTATTTCAAAGACATAAGGGAGTAGGGCGAAATCCATGTTTACATGCAGACACGTGTCGATGTGCAATCTGATACAGATTGAGCGCGCATCGTCGAGACAGACTTTCGGTCACATTGTTGCTTGGATGCGTATTTGATGGCTCGGTCACGAATTGCATTCCGCGTGCCCGCCCCCACCGCCCCGCCGCGGACAAAAAGGGTTAATTGCGGTTTAAAGCGCGTTATCGCCGCGGAGAAAAAGGGTTAATCGCGATTTAAAGCTCGTCTACGGCCGCGGTTAAAGCGCGTTCACGACGCGGACAAGCAGCTTTTCCGCAACCTATAAAGAGGCTGAATCATTAAATATATGGTTATTATATAGACGATATGCGTTTCGCTAAGCCAGGCCCCTGTCTATCCTTATTCTCGATTTAGACGAGAGGACAACACGCATGGACGATCGTCGGCAACGACACGGATCCCTCTTGCCGAATACGATACGTGGTATAATTTGCGGTCCATCGAACTGCGGTAAAACGAACGTCGCAATCAGTCTGATCGAAAGCCCGAACGGTGTAAGATTCAATAACGTATATGTATACTCAAAATCATTGCAACAACCAAAGTACAAATATCTAGAACGAATTTTGACAAACGTTCCTGAAATCGGATACTTTTCATTTTCAATAATGCCGAAGTCGTGCCACCGAACGAGGCGCTGCCCGATTCGGTGTTTATATTCGATAACGTTGCATGCGACAAGCAAGACGTGATAAGAGAATATTTCGCTATGGGCAGGCACTCGCGCGTGGACTGTTTTTGTCTCTGTCAGACCTACACGAGAATACCGAAACACCTAATTCGCGACAATGCCTACCTTTTTGTTCGTGTTCAAACAAGATGGCACGAATCTACGCCACATTTATAATGATCATCTAAATACAGACATGTCGTACGAAAATTTTTGTAAATTGTGCGCACAGTGTTGGTAACAGAAATATGGTTTCGTAATAATCGACAAGGACAGCTCGATGGAACGTGGCCGTTACAGAAAAGGATTGAACGAATTTGCCGTTTTCTGAAACATTTAGTCCTTCGATAGAACGCTTAGCGAGTAGACGTCTTCCCTTTGCAATGGATAATAGTAATATTAAAGAATCGAGTAAAGTTGCGAATGCTATAGCTAAAACAAGCGAAGGTAGCCGCAAAAAACGCAGAGCTCTCAAATCGGAGAGCATCAACGAGGAGAGAGTCATCGAAAAATGATTGAGACCCGTGGTAGAACCGCTGGAACGAATTATCGAGAATATGTCAGCGGAATCGCCACATTCAGACACGATCGATATAAAATCCGAGTCGACATTCCCAACTTTGAATATTAAAGAATCGCAAAATTGACGTCAACTCCTTTTCTTAACCCTCAAAGCGCACAAACTGCAAGAGCACGCATTTATTCTGAGCCTGGTACATCTTCGAGTGAACCGACGGTGGATGTGACGAAAGATCGTGAAGAATCGATACATGCCGTTGAAACGTACGGCGACAGCGACGAGAATCTTAATGTTTCTATGCAGCGAATTTTGGACACGCCTAGCGAAAACATACGTAGCCATTTCCCCGAAAATTTGGGGCCGTTGGCAGCTAAATACATTCAATTACTCTTTACCGATCGTGAGAAGAAGATAGATGACGTGTATGGAGTATACGTACAACGCAAATTAATGCTTGGAAGTTCAGTTTTCGATGTAACCAAAAACGACGATGTGATTATTAATGGGGTGAGGTACAGAGGAACAACTGGTCTGTACGAATTACTATTTATGAGAATGCCTGATGACACCTTGTTCAACGATGCTGATTTACACAAATACGCGGAAATATTAAAGTCGTCGAACGCTCAGAGACGCAGCCATATCTCGTCGGGGCTTGTGAAAAGTAACAAGGGTTACAAGTATAAATATATCATTGCAAATTGCTTAAGAGCGAGCAGCGTGGAGATTATCTGATACCGTTCGATATGGTGGCTAACGATAACGCGGTGGACTACGTGCACTGGAATGACCCAAACGAGCTCGTGGATAGATTACGTCTTCTCGTATCCTCGTAATCCGCAGGACATACGGGGCATGACAACGAGATCGTTTCTATTATATAATCGAAGAACTTCGAGAAGCCGGGTTAATTATAAATTGACACGTTCGTAAAGCATGATGTTAGTTTACAAACATGAAGAAAGTGAAGAGCAATCATATCACGGACGAGAAGATACAGCTGGTCACCGATATGACGATAGGGAAATACAGTTTTCATTGAGTGATTAGGATTTAATTCTCCTCACAATTTATGAATAGAAGCGAACAATGTTCTATAATATAATAATTTGTATTTTAAAATGTTTGTAAAATTGCAAAGATTATATGCATAAATAATTTTAAGTTTTATATTGTGTTTATTTTACTACGTCAGTTACAAGAAAATGCCATGCAAACTGTTAGGTGAAAATTAAAGTGATGGAACGGCCCGCGGGAAGATATAAGATATAATTTTTTAATTAGATATAATTTCGTAAATGAAAGGAGTAAGAGGAAGGGTGGGGCAAAAATAAATTACATCGATACCTTTTGTATTTTTTTTATTTGAAAACCAGAAACCTCCAAAGAAGAAAGGAAACAAACTAAAATAAAAATATAATAATACTAATAAACGAAATAACATAAGATATATATAATAATAACATAAGATATATGTATTAATAACATAAGACATAATAATATGGTAATAATGAGATATAATAGATAGAGCGGAAGGAGGAGGATCGCCAATCCGGCTATAACAGATAAAATAAAATATGCATTAATACGCAAATCTAATAAATCTAATAAATCAAAACAGACAAACAACTTACATCATCGTGGCGGGCGAGTTTGTGCAGGAATTCGTGGCGGCGAGCGGAAGGCAGAAAACACTACCACCAATCCGGCTATAACAGATAAAATAAAATAATATTAATACACAAATCTAATAAATCTAATAAATCTAATAAATCTAATAAATCTAATAAATCAAAACAGACAAACTACTTACATCAATTTCATATCCGAATAGATATCGCTGGTCGAAGACGTCGATGTTTTGACAGTGCCATCGCACTCCTTCGACTCACAGCTCGTCCAGATTTTTCCGGTTGGCCGCCCGCTCCCGACGAACTCTTGCAACGTCCGCCACGTAGACAATTCCTAATTGGCTCATTGCACCCGCTTTTAAAAAACAATTAATTAAAAACAAATAATATTAACACGCTAAGAGTAATTGCTAAAAAACTACTTACGCTCTGTTTTCAAAAATGCGGCCAACGCCTCCAGTTGTAATGATGTTATTTTGCGCGCCATTGTAAATAACGAAAACACGTCGGTGATGCGTTTATAAAGCACTGAGAAACATCCCCCTCCAAACTCTAAGACACTCGGCACTTCCAGTATCATGCTGCAAATTCTGAAATTAATCTGTCGAACGACTTGCAAGAATTTGCAAGGTTTGTAAGAACTCCGAGTCAGACGTTTCTCTCATGAAATTGCAAAGTTCGCAAGAACTCGAAAGCCTACAGGCTTATAAAGATACTTGGAAATTAATAATATTTTACTCGTGGACCAAAGAATAAATTATGTTTTTACGAATAATTATTTATTTTATAATGTCCCCAAGGCAATGTTCTTGTGGATTGTGGAATTATGAATCGTTTATCATCGTAGGGACTAAGCACCTTCTTTTCTTCACGTATAGAATATACATTGTGCAATTTTGAACGAATACATCTCTGTTCACGATGCACTTCTAAACGATCATACAAGCAACGTATATAATCATCGACGGAAATAGTTTTCCTAATTACGTTACTTTTGACACCCTTCACTTTTTTCGTGTCCCGTTTGCCCTCGACGCGCGAAGCATACATTTTCGACCGAAGTCCGACAAAACTCAGTCATTATACACCCATTATTTTCATCCTTCATTAATCCCGGTACTTTTTTTAACCGACTTCGAAAAGGAGGAGGTTACTCAATTCGATCAGTATGTATGTTTTTTTTTTTTTTTTTTTTTTTTTTTTGTGTGTGTTCACCGATTACTCCGAGATGGGTGTACCAATCGGAATGAAACCTTTTACATCTTGTAGGGTATGTCTTCCGGTTGGTCCCATTGAAAAAAAATTTTTCATTTTTTCATTGTTATTGTAAAATACAGGAAGTTTTTAATGTCAAAATTGGACGATTTCAATGAACTTTTAATATGTTGTCGGGGAAATGATTCTGAACAACTTTTTCATTATGCATAATTAACGGAAAGTTTTAGTTTCCGAGATATTCGTAAAAAACTATTGTTACTACTACATTGAATTCTACGTATGCCTACGTGTCTTTACCGGTGTATGAGTCAGCATGCAGTCGCCGATTCTCTACTGTTTCTTGTATACATGTATACTCTCCAAGGCATGAACCGATTGCAATGAAACCTTTCACATTTCCGCGATATCTCACTTGCAAAAATTTATGCAATTTGTTATTATTAATAACTATTGTTATAACTTGTATGGAACTTGTTATCGCTAAAAACTATCGTTGTTGCAATTAATCAATAAGAACGGTAAACCACCTTACGGCATCCTACAAATACTGCTCGTTCCACTAAAAAGTGTGAAATAAAATAATTTTTAACAAAAAATACAACCGACTTCGAAATGCACTAAAAAGTATGAAATAATTTCTACTTCATTTATACAAATACCCAACAGCTATTAATAAAACCTATTTACTCGTTAAATAATATACTAAATACATTTCAACCTTTTCGGAGGCGGCGCAAAATTAAAAATACCCGAATATACGATGCTGTCAATAATGATTTGATAGGTTATCGACGCTTGAATCTTCCTAGTATAAGAAAAGTTTTTAATTTTGCGCCGCCTCCGAAAAGGTTGAAATGTATTTAGTATATTATTTAACGAGTAAATAGGTTTTATTAATAGCTGTTGGGTATTTGTATAAATGAAGTAGAAATTATTTCATACTTTTTAGTGCATTTCGAAGTCGGTTGTATTTTTTGTTAAAAATTATTTTATTTATTTACTCGTCGCCATACTGTAAACATTGTCCTTGGTATAGTCGCTCATGTCAAACCGATGTATATCGCGTTTCATTACATCGTATATGTCATCACATTCCAGTTCGTATATAAGACTGTCTGTGTCTGTGTATATATTTTACAAAGATGTTTAAAACGTTGCACTTAGTCGTGTTAACGCTTAGCTGGTCTAGTTTTATCTGATTTAGCACCAAACAAAGTCCTTGTTAAACCTCATGATGAGAGAGCACTCGCAGAAATGCAAAGATTACGACAGTTACTTTTGCAAAGAAACAGTCCGAATCGGCTGCCAGCTTCCGATACGTGAAGAAGAAAGCCAAGCCTTTTATTATTTTTTATTATATTTATTAGCAACCAATTGCAATAAAAACCGTTCGGAATAAAAAAATGCGAAATATTTTTATAACGGGACCAATCAGGAGACATACTTTAGAAGATGCAACGGTTTCGTTCCAATTGGTCCATCCGTATTGGAATAACTGGCGAACAAAGGCAGAAAAAATAACAATAGTTTTTCACGAATATCTCGAAAACTAAAGGTTTCCGTTAATTATGCATAATGAAAAAGTTGTTCAGAATCATGCCCCCGACAATATATTAAAAGATCATTGAAGTCATTCTATGTTGAGATTAGAAACTTCCCGTTTTTTTGCAATAAAAACCGTTCGGAATAAAAAAATGCGAAATGTTTTTATAACGGGACCAATCGGAAGACATACTCTACCAGATGCAAAAGGTTTCGTTCCGATTGGTCCATCCGTATCGGCGTAATCGGTGAACAAAGCCAGAAAAAAAAAAAATATACTGATCGAATTGAGTATCCTCCTCCTTTTCGAAGTCGGATAAAAAGCGCAGAGAAGAGTTTGAGCTTATAATTATTCTATTTTTATCTTTTCTTTCCTTTAGTCCTCTCTTTCATTTCTCCATTCGTTTCTTTAGTTTATTACCCCTCCTTGAAACTATCGTCGTGCTTAACTGCGTAGTAACAGATTCCGTCTTAGAAAAACCTGGTTTCTGCCGGGGAGGGTTATCGTAAACAGCGTTTCGCTGCGCAGTTAGCCAGTGCTTCGCATTGTCGGGGTTCCCTCAGATTAACGCACAGTGGGCCAGAAGTCCACTATGATTGGCCAAAATGCAATTTTTTGAACTTACATGAAATCAACATGTGTGATATTATATATTTATATACACTTTCCTACACTAAATGCTAAAATAGTTTTTCTTTATGTTGATTGAAATTGTTTGTGGAAGGTCTTGAATATAAAGAAAAGTGTTTGCAAATCTAAACGTTCGATAAGTTTCGTATACACATTGCTATGAATCTTATCTAATCAGATGTCATAGCAGTATATTTTTATTTTTTTAATTAAACAAATAAGGTTATTTTTATATAGTACATGAAGTTCCTTATGCTACATTGACTTTTTTCGTCCGATGAAACTAATTTTTTAGAATCTTATAGTGCACTTGTTCAATTTCAAATGAAACCTTCCCTGAGCTTCCACTCTGAAATCAATCGTATGATACATCAAATTGCTCGTAAGGATGTATACTATAACTTGAATATGCGCCTTTTTGCGCCTTTTAATTACAATGACTGAAAAAAATTGTATTTGATACTGTAAGTTGCGCTGACTGAAATACATGGTTCGTCACTCTCTCCCTACGAGGCTCTCCCTACAAGGAGCTTTCTCGCATGTGAAAATCATCCACGATCCCTATAACAAGGGGGACTCCTAGCCGAGTTCTTAGACTTTTATATAGATCACTGTTATAAAGCCGTAACTACTGATTGTAAGAAAATGAATTTCAATAAACGTGAAATTCTTGAGCAGCTTTCAAAATCATCAGACATAGATTTAATCCTCACGTACATATTATCTAAACTTGGTAAAAATGTTAATAATTTAGATGGTGAAAATCTGGATCGCCTCAAGCTTGCATTATCTACACTTAAAGCAAAGCGCAATATCAGATTTAATGCGGCATGTAGAAAAACTGACAGATTTCTTTCAAAGAATAAAGACTGGCTTGATTCAGAATTCGTTGTACCTGACTTTATCCCTAAAGAAATAAAAATAAATACTGGTAGAAGACCTCTTGATTTTACAGTAAAATCTAATCGATCGAAAAGACGAGAAACTTCTGCAATTAGTTCTAGTAATGCTCATGATCCCCAAAGACTTATTTTAGCAGCACGTCATGCAGCTACTGTGTCTAAAAACAATGACCTTAGGACAGTACTCGATGATCTTACGAAGAGCCCTTCTCGAGTTACTAAAATAAGAAAATTAATGCATACTAAAGAGACCCCAATCATTACGAAAACTCCGTTAGAGGCGTTAGTTTTTTATTAGACCAGTCTTTAACAAAAGAAGCATATAACGCTATTCGCCGAGAGTGTCAAATGTCTGGAGCTAATATTTGGCCTGCTTATAATAAGATAAGAGAAACTAAGAGCCTTTTAAGACCATCAAAGGATACAATCGTTATCAATGAACACATAGCACAGGTTTCTCTTCAGTCATTATTAAATCATACAGGCAAGCGAATAGTTGAAATGCAAGAAGAAATCTTATTTCGAATCATGGATACGTGTAAATTAACGGAAGTAGAATTAGTTTTAACATGTTCCTGGGGGTTTGATGGTAGCAGTGGGCACTCAAGGTATAAACAGCGTTTTAAAAACAGTTCAGATGGCAATGATTGCAGCGATGAAAATATTTTTGTTACAACACTTATACCCTTGCAATTAACAACGCAAAATGGAAAAATAATTTGGTATAATTATTCCTCACAATCTCCAAGATTTTGTCGTCCAGTTAAATTATATTTTATTAAAGAATCAGCGGAAGTTATTCTATCTCAGAAAGCTGAAATTCAAAAGCAAATCGATGAACTACAAATTTTTGAGGTGGTATTAAGTGCGGGCCAGAAGGTGGTAATTCATTTTTCTCTGCATTTAACTTTGATTGATGGGAAAGTACTTAATATTTTAACAAATACCAAGTCCTCACAAAGTTGCCCTATTTGTAAATCAACTCCAAAGAATTTCAATGATTTTCAGAACATCTCTGGGCAAACAAACAAGTTTCTTCCTGATCCTAATTCGCTTCAGTATGGAGTTAGCCCATTACATGCCTGGATTAGGTTTTTCGAATGCTGTTTGCATATAGCGTATCGAATTAATATAAAAAAATGGCAGGTGAGAACTCCTGAAGAAAAAAAACTGTTGGCAGAACAAAAAGTTCAAGTACAAAAATCTCTGCATAATAAATTAGGCCTGATAGTTGATAAGCCAAAAAACTGGTGGCAGTGGTAATACTAACGACGGCAATACAGCACGCAGAGCCTTTAAAATGCAGATATATTCGCTAATTGCTTACAAAATTGATCACCGCTTGATACATAATTTCAACATTATTTTAATTACTCTTTCATGCAACTACCAATTGATGTAAAAAGATTCGAAGAATTCTGTACAAATACCACACGGTTATATATCCTCACTTATCCATGGTTTCCCATGCCATCGACAATTCATAAATATTAATTCATTCTGGAGATATAATAAGGCACTCTGTCTTACCAGTAGGAATATTTGGGAGAAGAGGCGTCCGAATCTCGTAATAAGGATTACAGACATTTCAGACTTAGTCACAGTAGACATTTCAGCAGAAAGACGAACTTAGAAGATTTATTTTATCGAGTAATGGACACCTCCGATCCAATAGTGTCTAACATGCGTATGACATCTCGAATAAGTAAAAGAAAACGATTGTCGTTGCCAACAGAAGTGACGCAGTTACTTTTGATCGATGCAGATGAAGAAGAACAGGATAGTGATAATGACGGTAGTACAACGGAAGAGATTGCTGAAGAAAATACTGGATTTGATACGTTTAATCAGCTACTTGATATCATAGAGTTATCTGATGAAGAACTTTTTATAATTACCAGTTTGAAATTCACGATAAACTATTTCATATTAATTTATTTTTATGTCAACTTGTGATTAAGATATAGTAAGAAAAAAACAAACATAACATAAAAACCAACAAACAATAGATAAAAAAACAAAAAAACCGCAAAAAATCATTAATAATAATAGTAATAATATTAATAATACTAGATGTTTCATGTTGAATTAAAAAATTTTTAATCCAGCAAAGTCTTAATACTCATTCGCCATATTGGATTAACCATTTTAGAATATTTAATACATATTCGTTCTAGCATCCTCGAAAACCCCTTCTTGCCACGTTCAGAATATATCCAATAATTTTTAAAAATAATTCTCAGCCATATTAGGTTCGCCATTATGAAATTTTGACTTCAGAATTAGAATCAACAATTCAAAAAACTATATATATAGTTATAATTATAATTTTGTACATTTTAAGTGGATTTATTACTTTTGGCCACGGAACTGAATCTCCTGGCCCACTGTGTAACGGCGCAAAAGCGTAAAGATTAATTCACTTTTAGATTTTCGATCGATACTCTCCCTTTCTTCGCGTAGGCGCCAGTCGGTCCCTAACCCGATCATATGTGTGAATTGAATGCTGGAATAGATGTGCAAGATAGCATAGAAATTTGAATATTTGATTGTATATAAAGAACGAGGAATGAGAACCCACACAAGCGAGCGTTGGCAAGCGTTCGAGGACTGTTTAGAGGCGAAGGGTCGAACGGAGCAATAAAAGTCTTTGTATCGAATTCCAAGAATTTGCCTGAAACTAAGGCCCAACGGTAGATTTCAAAATATGTAGCAAGAACGGTCTCGAACGAATTTCGCTACAGGCGTAACAACGAATATTCGAATAAGGAATATCAATAATTGAAGGACTGCTGGAATTACCAGTAAATCACCGAATGCTATTGTACAATAATTTTCACAACTTGCGTTACCATTCGTGCTGCTGTTCGGTTTCGTCGCAAACAAAATGATAATGGAAAAAGCCAATTGTTAATTAAGAAATGCTATGATTGCTAGTTCATTAATCACACATAATAGTTCATTATTCATAATTCATGTTCAAATTTAAATTATTAGATTGGTAATTATATCATTTTATATCTAATATTGAAATTATCGATGAAGATAGAATGTTCTGGAAATAGTACGGCGTAGAATCGCCTAAAAGCCGCTAGACAGAGACAGAACCACCAAGAGAGAGAGGACAGCACGATCTAGAGGATTTCGGCTGAAACGCGCCTCAACCAATAGCGACGCATGTGACGCTACCGTCACGCGCTATGATTTGTCGAGATGTCCCCACGCAGGACATCGTCCTTGTGACGGGGCCCTTTCGGCCAGGATCGCGATCGATTTTGATGACTCTTCTTCGAGCAATCGTATAAGTACGCAACGGGAGCCCGTGCGTCGAGAGAAAGCATTGTCGTAGTACTTTGGGAAATTTAGCTGCGTGGCAAGTTCTAACCGTAGGCAGAGTGTCGCGGGGGTGAAATTGCAAATATGCGGCAAGGACTCAGTGACGCGCACGTTAAATTTTCACACTCTTAAACCTCTATCTTTTCTCTTTTGTATTTTAAACCGTTTGATCGCAATATATTCGGCCAAACGCGCGCACGACAAGTGCGAGTGCTGCATCGATTCTATCATCTCTCTTGGTGTTCCAGATATTCAAACAGCGAATTTTGACTATCAATCAAGCGTTTTAATCATATATATATTCTACAAGTTCACGGTAAACCTGTTCATTACTAATTTGTCGAGCACGGCATTGTAATACGTTCATCAAGGCAAAACGGGCGATCTAAGAAGCCCTTTTGGGGGTTGTAAGAGTCTATTCATTTTAGATCGTCCTGTTTTCACGTTCAGGTACCGAATCAATCATTATATACATATATATACTTTTACCGCATTTTCAACTATCGCGATTTTTCTGAGACGATTGCTTCGACTTCAAGATTTTATCAGGAATGACCTGTAAAGCCCTTCCGGGGTTGTAAGAGTTTCTTCATTCAGGTCGATTCCTGGCGGGTAAATACCGCCAATTTTCGTCTTTTCGATTTGGTCCAGGCAGTCGTCCAACGTGCAAAGAATATAACTGTTCAAAAATTATATTGAAGAGTTTCAATGCAAATCAAAGGCAAAATACGTTTCTAATCGAATTTCATTTATATAATAGGTTAAGCATATTTACCCTTGTAAACCATTAATTGTTCTAATCCGAATTCAGTTATTATCAGACTACAATCATCAGTATTAATTAATAATCATTGAAATTCGTTTTCTTTTATCAGCTTCAATAGTTTCTTTGAATTACATTTAATTTTCACACCACTAACCAGTTTAATCATTTCTTTCAATTATCATACCTTTAATATTTCAAATCCACGCACACCAACATACCGTTTAAATGGAGGGACCCGTACGGGACCTAGAACACTGACGAACCCAACGGAAATAAAACTAAATCTAAATTTTCCGTCTTTTAATTTTGTTCTTACTGTAGAGGACGTTAACCCGTCATAAACGGTCAGAACTGGTGGCAGCGAGAACTTTCTCATCGACCAAAAATAAGGAAAGAAATAATTTCATATAAATCATTAACTCTTACGTTACGTACTTCTCTTCTCTTTCGCCTCGCGTCGCGCAACGTAACACTTGTTTACTTGAAATTATCAAATAGGTCATTTATCATAGGTTGCCGGAGTTAGGATCTTCCTAGTAGAGGAAAAGTTTTTAATTTTGCGCCGCCTCCGAAAACTTTGAAATGTATTTGGTATCATATTTAACGATTAACTAGATATTATTAATAGCTATGGAATATTGGTATAAATGAAATAGAAATTATTTTACACTTTTTAGCGCATTTTGAAGTCGGTTGTATTGTTTGTTAAAAATTATTTTATTTTCTTTCCTCTGCTGCGTAATCGTACTTTATTGTCTTAACCGCATGCGAAATATCTCCTTCGTATTTCGTTTCTGGAGCTTCCCTTGCCAACGGAATCTTTTCCAACACCTGAACTTCCCTTCTCTTTTGGCATTTTCACTGTCCCTGTATTATACCTGTGTCTCCTTCTTGTATCTCGCCCCTTAATTGGAGCCTCGCCGATCTCCCCTCCTCGCGTGCTCATCGCTATACTCCCCCTAATCCATCCTCGTTGTATTTACCTTTTGAGCCCCTCCTTCTCACTGACGTTCGTCACTCCACTCCATGCAGGAGGTTCCAATTTTTCCCAGCGTCAGCCCCCCCCCCCCGGGACTTTTCAGTGAATTCTCTTTCATCATTTAATTCCAGGTTAAATTTCCTCCCTACATATTTGACCCTTATCATCTCATTGGCTTGTATTTCTCATTGGCGTACGATACATTTTGTACGCCGTTATCTTTTTTAGTTCACTTTCTTTCTGAAACGCCTCTGCCTTCCATGGCGTCCCGAACGGTGCTCCTCCCCGCATTTGTACATTTCGGCTTTTTTTACATTCACCACGATAGTCCTCACTACAAATTACAACACTTCTTGCTTCTTACTCTGCATGCAGCCTGCAGGTGCCCGAATTTCATACATTTTAAACCACTGCTTGGCGGATTTCACAAAGGGTTTCGACGTTTAATCATACATGACCTTGTCCAATATATAATTTGGTGGGTAAAGAGTCCCCCACGAATGTAAGTAGTATTGCGTCACCTCTCCCAGACTGCTTTACCGACTCTGAGTCTCGTCAGTTTTAGCCTCGTTACCTCGAACTCTCCCCGGTCCGCCATAAGGCACTTTCTTAGCTCCTCTACCGATCCGTCCCAATTTGGTCACCAGGACCTCTTCCGCTTGAGGACCTGCGCATCCATCTTTGCTCCTTCTTTTTTGCTGTATTCGATCAGCCTATTAGCATCCTTTCTGCTTCTCATCGTTACCTCAGTTCAGGAGAATCCCACATTTCTGATTTTCCACGAGTTTTATGCCTAATGTTATTGTAAATTCTTATGAAATTATACTTTCTTTTATTCTATAACCCTTCCGTTACCTCCACAGGAAGAAAAAGGCGGGATATGCAGTTGAAGAAAAAAAAACGATATGAGTATAATCTCGAATCTTAATTTACAACCCGCAATGTCTCTCGTTCTGGGCGCTCGCGGCCTCTCCTCGCAAGTTCTCCCATCGCGCGCCGATGCCTACGCGCATGTTACAACGGAAATGTCTAACAGTTCGGCCATCCTGGGCTTCAGCGTCCTCGTCGAACGAACGAATGCGCATCGCTATATCTTGTAACCCTTTTGCGGGGTTGTAACAATTGTAACAATGCGTTACAATTTTATTGGACGCAGCCAGTCGCTGTGGCGATTGGAAAAGAGAGAAATGCGGGGGTTCTCGTACACTAGAAGAGGATCTACGGCTCGACCCTAGCCGGCCGTCACACATAACGCGGGGGAGTACGCAGGAACTTAGGAGTTTCGTGGGGATTGGAATCTCAGTGTGGAAAGTTGAGGAGGTTCTTTACGTTACGCGATCGGGTGTCGGGAGGAATCGGGGGACTTTTAACCGTTACCGCACACTTTTAATTGACGATCGTGCTCAGAAACACATTTTTTTTCAGTCGTTTATGACTGCTAGATGAAATTGAGTGTAAGTTATATGTTTGGAAGTGAAAATTATCACATTGACCACAGGTTTTTCCAAAAAACTCGCGACGGCTATAACCGTCATTTATTCATCATGTCATTTTTTTCTCTTCCCAGAGCAATGACGGCTATGACCGCCGTGACGACTGTACGGCATTTGCTTTTATTAATTCACAATGATTCCTAGGAATAAAAGAGAGTAACTAGGTGTAAACTTAACACAAGAAAATTAGTTTTGAAACAAAATTATCATTTGTAATTTATTTTGCTTATAAAATAGTAAAAATGTAATAACGCATAAAACGCATAAAAGAACAATTAATATGCTGTCTGGCATGCTATACCTTTTTTTTCGATGTATTACTCAATAATTAACAAGTGTATGTGTTAGTACACTTCGTTACTAACGCTGTTCTTCTTTTTATTGATTAAAATGTGCACGACGGCTATAGCCGTCGTTTGCCTACATATCGCCAAAGATTCGGGCGGATATAGCCGTCATTTGTGGCAACGGGTTAAGGGTTGGAAAAAGAGATGACCTGAATATCGCGGTTTATAATGGCTCGGGTATAGAAGGTGACCGTTCCGTGTTCAGATTTTACAATAGTAGTAATCGTTAAAGGCTACCGGTGTCGCAGGATACCCTCGCGTTCTCTGCGGCTTCTGCTGCTCGCATTTACTTGCGTATTTAGCAATTATAACATGCGACAGCTGTAACATTCCGCATGTTAGAATATCCACGTTTGCTTCTCAAAGCTTTAAAAGAGTTGGGTTGTAATAATCACCATAATTTCATTTGCGGTTCTCTTACGTACACAGAAATGCCCGTTGTTGGCAAGTGTGTCATCTGGACCCTAAGCACATCGTTCTTTCACTTATCGGTCTGGGGAACACCAAATCGACAAGAACGATATTACGATCTTTGTAACATGTATGAAAATGTTTATGAATTTGAACCTTTTGAAGTATATCGTTCATATTCGTGATTTTCGACTTCCAATGAACACGATACAACTCTCTCAATAACGTTTTGGCCTTCATTAGTTAGGAAATCAGATACGTTTGCACACCAAATACGGCATATGCAAATGAGAACTTCCCTATTTTGAAATTCAATCTATACCAAAAATCGGTAACAACACCGCATAAGCAATACGAGTTTTTTAAATACTGCATTAACGCGTTTACTCGTAACGTAAATTGTCTTGCGATAACTACCGGGTGTCTCTGAACCAACTATAGTCGATCTGCCAAACGTTATGTTTTCAAGTTCGGTCGGTTTGATTGGCCTTCGGATAGTAGTAATGCCTTTACCACATATGGCCAGTTTTGATCATTACAAGAGAACGTAGCAAACCATGTGGGCGTTCCAAGACTTCGGACCATGGCGACTAATTCCGAACAGCAGCGTTTTTCAGTATGATGCCGATCCTCGTATGTTTCCCATTGTGAGATGTATGTTGTCTACTAATCCCTCTGGAGTATATTCACCTTGGCGCATTCTACATGACACTGTTATGCCTAGCGTTTGCGGGTAATATTCAACCACAGATAATGCGAAGAGCAGATAATTTGTTCACTATCTCTCATTTGTTCCCACACCATACCTCGACAGCTGAAGAGGGATGATTGCTAAGGCGATTCTAAACAACACTTTCCTTTACCAAAATGTTTGGTTCGTTTTCGAGCTATTATCAAAAAACACCGACCAATCTCAGTGGATACAGCGCACGGGCTCAACCGACTGCAATGTCGGCTACGAAAACCGGGCCTGACGTAGGCCGTGAATGAACGGCTTGGCACCCCGTCGGCATAGCCACAATAAAAAAACTGAACTGGTAGAACATTTTTGGTCGTTGTTTAGAATGAATATGGAACCTTATCTCTTGTCGCCTGTCACAATGTAAAAAGGAAATTCTAAGGATTCTAAACAACAAATAAAAATGTCTGAAGTGGAATAATTACTAAACTTTTGAATTGGAGGCTACGTTAATCATGAAAAATTTGAAAACAATTTAAATGAAACTTACCCATTCGTTTCTAAATTAACCTGCTACACTGAAAGCACATAATTCCCACTAGGTCACTATGTCGATTCTGAACATTCGACACCTCGCCTATTATCATACCCAGTGCAATAAATGGATTGGGAGTTTCACTGGCCCGATTATGAAAACAGCTGTTCTGCCGAACATTTTCCTCGTTTCCCAGTGACAATTATCGCTTGTCAAGCGTAGCAGGTTAATTTAGGAATGAATAGCAGAAAGTCTATTTAAATTGTTTTCAACTTTTTCATTATCTACCACCGTCCTAGGGGCCCTTCCAATTCAAACCGTTATTAATTATTAGCATTTCCAATTATTTTTATTTGTTGTTTGGAATACTTAGAATTTCCTTTTTACACTTATACAGGCGACAAGAGATTAGGTTCCGTATTCATTTTAAACAGCGCTAAGAATGTTCTACCGGTACAGTTTCTTTTATAGTCGGTTTTCGTAGCCGACACGCATTCCCTGAGATCCGCGCGCGAGTTAAGTGACAGGAGGTAAGTAACATACAAATTTCCTTTAATTATTACAGTTTACTTTGTCCGTACAGGTCGACAGAATAGGTCGATGGTTCAACACTGAATGATAATGAACTTGTCGTCGAGGCGATGGTAAGCTCTCGTTTTCTCTTGTCTATTCCTAATCTCGAGTCGGAATTTTGTATGTAGTGCCGGCACGTCCCTCCCTTGAGGTGATAAGACTGGGGTTGTGTGTCACATAACTTCTCCCTGCCGAAGTTCAATGACGTCCTCGTTATTGATTGTTTGGGTAGGTTGACGTTATTTTGCCCTTTTTTCCCTGTATGTGAGGTGGATTACGAGGCCTATAATGATTAAAAATATAATTGCGCCACTGGTTACAGACATATGAAATCGATTCCAAGCTTTTGAAATGTTGGTATATCTATTGTAGGTGAAGTTAACGTTTTTCAAAGGTTCCAAATTCAATTGATAATTCCTGATGATTAGAGGCCAGATTTCGGTTGCTTTAGTTCTCCGAGATTTTCATTAAGATTGTGACCTTGTACTTGCACATCATTTCCTTGGACAAAGTGTGTTCCTTGAAGGGTGGTTTTGTTCTTATTATATTCAAAAGTTATCGGATAATTGCATGATATTAATGTCGAGTTGTTCGATAGCGGATATGCCAATACTAGAGGTACATTCGTTGAGATCTGGATTGGTCTGATCTCTTCTGCGACAATTCGGTAACACAGATAATCGTGATCGTATATTAGTTGACATTTATGAGCAAATAATTTGACTGTTGTTCTTGTTAATTTCCATGGTGTAATTATAATTTCTGTTTGATTGTTATGACTGATTGTAGCAAGTCTTTGAAATAAGGAGAACTTGATAGGGTTAAGGATCGGAATTTTATGTGTATAAATAATGGAGTCAGGGGCGGTTACGATTGATCCTTGAGTAAATCGAAAATCCAATAATTTGTGATAATGTAGCATTAATTCTTTTCGAGAATAAAGTTCTAATAAGTGCGCTTTTATATCTGACATTTGTTCATAAGTTAGTATTTCTAAGTCAAACACTTCTCCTGAGAAACCGAACGACCTTTTAATTTTTTCAAGTAAATTTAGAAAATGTTGTTCTTGAGTGATAAGGGTAATAATGGCTTCGAAGAGGTCAAGTCGCGTACTTTGTTCACTAAGAGTGTTTGCAAGATTTTGTAAATTTTTGTTAATCATTTCTGTGTTTCCATTTATGGTATTACTTATCGTATTTATAATGCTTACTGTTTTACCAAGAGTTAATAAAATGTACTTGATTACTGTACCCAATCCATTTATTAATCCTCTTTTAACCCTTTCGGTTAGGGGTGCAATTTATTGTAGATTTTGATAAATTTCGTTACATAGGGATTCGGTTTGCCTGAATAAACTTGAATTTCTGAGTTCCTCCCGTCCAGATAATATGGTATAACTAATGAGGATTTTGTTGTAAGTGTGTCTAAGGGACGTTATGTTTATGTAAAAATGTACATAGTGATAATTGTCCATAATCCTTCCGATTCCTTGTTGATCGTTGTAAGGCGTTGCGTTTGGATCAATTTGGATACTCTTCACGAGTATAATTGAGATCGTCAGGGTCAATATTATTTTCACCCTCCTGCAAAAATAAAGAGACTTTTCTTAATCTTTTGGCATCTCTTAAATTATAGCGGCGTTGCTGTCCGTGTATATGGCAGTCTAATGAGGGGCCTTGTTGTTTCTATACAAGTAACCTTTGATAACGGGGAGCAGTTTTATCGCGTTGTTGTTGATGCGTTTTAACGAACATTTCCCTACTTTCCAACGTTTCATTCGAATTATTAGGTAGATGTTGCTTTTGTAGTTGTTTTTGGTATAATTTGTCATAGAACGGTAAAATTTCCTTTTTTTTAAATTTCATTATATTTTTCAATGGTATCACTATCGGGATCTATAATGTGTTTATGTAATTCTTTATAGGGACCGTATAAGAGAGTAAATGGGGCATAATTTGTTGAGGAGTGAATACTTTGGTTATATATTAGAATAGCTGTAGTCATGTGATTTTTGGTTATTTCCCTTAGGTTTTGATCTATTAATATACTTAATTTTTCCTTTAAGGTAGAGTGTAATCTTTCTATGGGTCCATTCGACGTATGTCTGTTAATGGTGGTTTGATGATAATCAATTTTATGAACCCTGCAAAATTCTTTAAATACTGTCGAATTAAATTCGCTACCGCTATCTGTAGTAATCTTATCTGGAAAATTATGATGCGAAGAGAAATGTCGTAGTTTATTTAATGTAGTGGTGGCATTTCCGTCAGGCAAATAATAAGCTTGAGCGTATTTAGAGAAAATATCTATAATGGTAAAAAATTTTTCCTTATTGAAATGAAAAATGTCCATGTGTATATGTTGAAGCGGTTTATTAGCAATTATAGGTCCGTAAGTTTCTGTCTCGTAGGGCCTTCTTTCATATTTATGCTCAAGGCATGTTTCGCACTGATTTATATAATTTTGAATAATTCTCTCCACATTAAGTGTGTACAGTTTCTTCTTAAAATGTGCTATTGTTTCTTGTATTCCATTATGGGTTTGGTTATGGTATTTCTCAAGTTCTTTCATAAAGCTATTTCGGTTGTCCGAAGGTGTGCAGGTATTTGTTTTGATTAATTTGAATTTCTCGTTGAAATGTTCCTTTAATATCCTGTAAGTAGTAACTCCTAATTCTTCATTTGCAAAACAAATACCATATTGCTTATCTGGTTTTACGTTTTCATTAAGAAATTTAAGCAATTGCGTTTCTGCGTTTTGCTTATTAATTTTTACTATATATTGTATTTTAAGTTTATCCTTATTCGTTTTTACTTGATAATCGTTGCCTTCTTTGATTATTATACTGTAGTTGAATGCATGAATATTTTTATCTGTTATGGGTAATAATGGGTAGGTAATGAGAAAACCGGGTCCTCTTCAGCGGTATGGACTGTTGCATCATCTAGTATTTCATCCATTTCTTCGATAGTGAGAGGAGTGTCATCCGGCACTTGAGGTAACATCGATAGTGAGTCATCTTCCTCTGATTCTTCGATGTTTATTTCTATTCGACTTATAGCGTCGGCTACATTATTTTCGCAACCCTTTTTGTATTTCACCTCGTAATCGTACTCTTCTAACTTGACCTTCCAGCGGATTAGTCGGGAGTTAGGCGTTTTTAAAGACCAGAGCCAAGTAAGCGGCTTATGATCAGTTTCGATAACGAACTTTCTTCCATAAATGTACGGTCGAAAATGTCTACATGCTTCCACTATGGCTAGCAACTCTTTTTCTATTGTAGAGTAGTTTTTTTTTTTTTTTTTTTTTTATTTGTTGTTTAAGGTCGCATACACCTCGTGGTTATTAGCGACCACTGTTGCATTTATGGGTAGCCAAGCTATAGTGAGTCATACAGTTCAATGTCTTTTAGGAAATTCACTACATTTTTGCACTGGTTGTGGTTGTTAAGCAGGGTGCGACCTTCATTGGGGAAATTATGTTTAAGTCTTTTTCCGGTGTATTTGGGGCATCGCAATAGAATGTATTGAACACTCTAGGTTTCATCGCAGTCCGGGCATTTCTTCGGTTCTTCCTTTGTGATCAGGTGGATGTGGGTTAAATTTGTGTGACCGATTCTTAATCTAGTTATCCGGACTTGGTCCGCTCTGGATAGCGATAGGGCTGGATTGTCTTCGAAGATGTCCTTTCTTAACGTTTTAAGGTGAGTGTGTCTTGAATTTATCCAATGTTCATTGCGTATTGATTCCATTAGCGCTTTTAATGAGTTTTTCAGGTCCTTATAATAGACTGGTATTTGGGAATGTTCTTCCAATAGAGATGCTCTTTTAGCAGCGTCATTAGCTTGTTCGTTTCCTGGTATGCCAACGTGGGAAGGAACCCATCGAAACAATACATTTTTGGTGTTCAGTTTAGATACTTCTTCTATTGTTTCTTTTATGATGGGATTATCTGATTTTATATTTTTTAGTGCTAAAAGGGTACTCATTGAGTCAGTGTTAATGCTAAAGTTTGATTGGTTGGATTTTTTAATGTAATGAATAGCTTGCAGGATGGCATAAGCTTCACTCGAGAATACTGAGTAATGTTTTGGGAGTTTGATAAGTATTTCTTCTTGCTTGTCTACGATAATTGCGCATCCAGCATTGTTTTTAGATTTAGAGCCGTCTGTAAAAATATTGATATATTCTGGAAGTTTGTTGAGGTTTTCCAGAAATAGATTTTTAGTGATTAGTGGGTTTGTACTATTTTTTGGGCTAGAAGCTGTTTCTACTAGTATTTGCGGAATTTTTAGTGCCCATGGCGGGACTAGATATTGTTTTGTTGGTAAAATGGGAGGTAGTTGGAGGTCTTTTTCGCTGAGATATTTTTGTATGCGGATGTTGAATGGTTTCGGGGGTCTTGATTTCTTTCTAAATTGATTTACATAGTTATTTGAAAAAATTTTTCGATGAGCTGGGCAGTTTGGAGATGATGCGATTTTTAGCGCATAGTCGAGGCTTAGTTTCTTTCTTCTATGTTCCAGCGTTGGGAGCTGCGCTTCACACAATATACTTTCGATTGGGCTCGTCCTGAAGGCTCCAGTAGCTAGTCTTGTCGCTGTGTTGTTGATTGGGGAGAGCATATTTAGTGCTTTTTGTTTTGCTGAGTCATAGATTAAGGAACCATAATCAATTTTGGAACGGATGAACGATATGTATGTGTTTTTAATAATTTGGAATTCTGCTCCCCAGTTCTTCGATGACAGAGTCTTTAGGATATTTAGGCGTCGGTTGCATTTGTCTCTTAGTGATTTTAGATGAGGTATCCAGGTGAGTTTTTTGTCGAAGATTAATCCTAGAATTTTTGTTTGTTCGAGAGTTTGAAGTTTGTGTCCGCCGAGAAGGAGATTTATTACGAGTGGGCCATTCTGTCTTGAGAAAATAGTTACAGTGGTTTTGGATTGTGAAAATTTAAAGCCAGTTACTTCCGAGAACTTTTGTAATTTGTTTAGGGTTTGTTGTAAGATTTCTTCTGTAGTTTTGATATTTTTGCCTGATGTAAAGATTGTAAGGTCATCAGCAAATAGGATACGTTTAACTGGAGCTTCTATTGTATAGACTATGTCGTTGATGGCAATTAGGAATAGGGTTACGCTTATAACTGAGCCCTGCGGGACCCCATTAAAAATTTCAACTCTTTCAGAGAGATGGCCGTTTATGCGTACGCGAATATATCTTTTTTCTAAAAAGTTGATTATAAATTTGAGTATGTTACCGTCTATTTTGTGGTGGATGAGTTTTTTAATGATACGGTGTCTCCATACCATGTCGTACGCTTTTTCCAAATCCATGGAGACTGCTGCCAAATGTTCGTTATTAATGAATGCTTCACATATGTTGGATTCCAAGTAAATTAAGCCGTCTGTTGTCGATCGGTGCCGTCTAAAACCACTTTGGTGTTCTGTAATTATTTTATTTTTTTCTAGGTACCAAACCAGTCTTTTATTTACTATTTTTTCGAGTAATTTGCAGAGACAGTTTGTCAATGAGATGGGTCTGTAACCTTCCGTGAGGAGTTTATTTTTCCCTGGTTTTGGTATTGGAATAACTGTAGCTTCGTGCCATTTGTTAGGAAAAACGTTTTTATTCCATATGTAGTTGTATAATTCTAGTAAGTATTTTAGTGCTACGAGTGGGAGTTCTTTAATGAATATATTTGGTATCCCATCTGGTCCTGGACTTGAATTTTTGCACGAAGAAAGAGTAGATTGGAGCTCATTTAACTCAATTTTTAAGTTGAGGTGGTTTACTTCCTCTGGTGGTACGGCATTTTCGTTGGCAATAGGTTGGTTTTCATCAGCGCGTTTAAATTCTAGGAATTGGTGGTTAAAGTTCTCATCACTAGAATTTCTTGCAAAGGTGTTTGCTAGGAGGTTTGCCATTTCTATAGGGTCGGTGGAGATTTGGTTTTCAGGGGTGGTCAGAGCTGTGATTTTCGAGTAGTTTGATTGACCATTTATAGATTTCAATTTTTTCCATAAAGTTTCTGGCTTTTCTTGACTTATTAGCGATGATATAAAACGCTTCCACGATTCTTTTTTGCTTTCTTTAATTATCTTAGTTGCTATTGCTCTGTTTCTTTTGAAAATTATTTTGTTAGCATCAGTTTTATGTTTTTTGTATACATTGAATGCATGTTTTTTTTCTTTTATGGCTTTCTCACATTTCTCGTTCCACCATGGTACATTTCTTTTTGTAAATTTGTTTGATGTTTTGGGAATTGATTTAGCAGCTGCCTCTAAAATTAGTTTTTCAAAATTTGTAAATATTTCGTCTATTTCACTTGGGTCGGTTTCGCCGGGAGTTTTAAGTTTTTTTATGTTTTCTTCTATATAATGTTGGTATTCTGTCCAGTTAGCTTTATGAAACTTCCATCGTGGCTGGGAGATTTTCGAGCAAATTTCATTTTTTCCAACTGTTATAGAAATCGGAAAGTGGTCGCTGTCGTATAGATCTTCTATAACTGTGCACTCAAGGAGATCAGCTATACTGGGATCACAAATTGTTAGGTCTATTGCACTGAAGGAACTATTTCTGATGTTGAAGTGCGTTGGTTGCTGAGTGTTAAGGAGTATTAAGTCGTGTCTTTCAAGGATATTTTCAATTATTCTTCCACGAGCATCGGTTGAATCTGAGCCCCATAATGTACTATGGCAGTTTAAGTCTCCAAGAATTATGAATGGTTTGAGGAGTTCATCTATCAGCTGTGATAATTCATTAAGTTGTATATTGTAGCTGTTGGGCAGGTAGAGGTTGCATATGGTGATTTTTTTTTATGCTAGCATGACAGAACTTGCCACAGCTTCCAAACTGGACGTCAGTTTGATTTCCTCGCAATAGATGTTTTCATTTATATAGGTAGCCACTCCTCCACTTGCTGACAAGCAGTTTGTTCTATTTTTGTGGTGTATTTCGAAGCTTTTTATATGTTGGAATGAAAGGTCTTTAAAATTTGTTTCTTGGATACAAATTATGTCAGGTTTTTCATCTGCAGTTAGCTTTTGCAAATAAGCAAGGTGGGCATGCAGCCCATTTATGTTCCATTGAAGAATTTTTTCTGGCATGATTGGTATATAGAATCTTCGTCAAATTGCTTGTTCTTTTGTTTCCTTTTGGTTGTTTGGTTATTCTTGGATTGACGAATCACTTTCAGATTCAAAAGAGCTTTGGTGCTGTTGGGCGTTTGGGTTTTGGTTGCTTATTTTGTTAGTTAGTCTAGTAAAGCGGTTTTTTAGAGAACGGTCGGTTGCATGGGAGTAAAGGTCATTTTTAATGAAACTTATAAGATCTTCGATATTGTCTGAGAACTCTTCTACTATTTCTCTCGGGGTCGATGAGCCTTTAGTTTTTTCTAAGAGGCTTTTGAATTGGGTGTAATTTAAGGGACTATTTGGTCCATCTAGTACTATTTTGATTGGTGATAGCATTTCATCTAATGATTTTTCATTTTTATTGGAATCGCTTTTCTTCTTTGCCCTTTTCTTTTTGGGTTTTTGGTCGTTCTGGGATCTGGGATGGGTCGGAAGATTAACGGGTATAGTGACAGTTGAGTCGGTAGAGGTAATGTCTGATCTTGTTCTTTTGATTCCCGTTGTTAGTGTCTCAAAAATTGGACTAATTGGAGGTTCCATGGTTGTGATAGAGAGTTGTGTTTGGGGAGCCGTTGTATTTTCAATTTCATAATTGATGTTGTTGGTTGTTCTTTTAGTGTTGTTTTCTGAGTTTCTAGCATCCGGTCGAGGGGTCTTTTCGTTTGCTACTGGTACTTGATCTACACAATTTATTGCTAGGTGGCCTTCTTTTTTGCAAACAAAGCATTTTAGGGAATCGGTGGATGGTTAAATGTAATATTTAGTTTCGTCGTGAACGATTTGTAGAATATTTGGAAGCTTAGATAGGTCGTCGGGTTGGATATAAACCTGACGACGGAAGCTTAATATGTGTGCGTAGCCTTCATCGGACAGTCCTGCTCTAAGAAAAGAGACAGATGATCCTCTTCTTATGGTTAATTTGTCGAGAGTGTCTTCTATATATGTGTGGGGAATCGTTGGGTAAACATTAGAGAGGATCACTCGTGCGTGTTTGCTAATGAGCGCTCTGACTTCTACAGTTGTATTGTTAATGTTTAACTGTGTGTGTTTGCTTGTAAACTCAGCGGCGACCTCCTTCCTGGCGAGGAAGACAGATTCTTGCGTTTGATATCTTTGACGCAAAGCGTATGTTGGTTGGGCCGATTATTTCTCCAACTTTGGTTATATAGTCTTTCAGTAGTATCCCCTCTTTAGATTCGATAACGATGGCCTGATCTTTTTTGGGGAACTGGCCATTTTGGGTGGCTGCGGCGTAACTTGTGGCACGTGGAGTTGCGGAACTTAGACTTTCGTGGGTAATGGATGAAGGGTGGTTTCTGTACTCAGAAGCCATCCCGTTGTTTAAGGGAGCACCGTAGTGCAACCTTATGGAAATTTGTTATATTCGCCGATTAACTTTTTGGTTCACTGCGTACTGCGAGATCGAACAAAATCTCTGAAAGGTCGTGGTACACGCTTTCCGTTTGTATACACTTTCAGCACTCTCAGAAACACGTCCGTTCACGACAAGAGACAATCGAGAACTGTAGAGTAGTTTTGCTCGGCTGTATTCAGCGTCCTTGAATAGTATGATATAAGGTGTCCTTCTTGAGATAAGACAGCTCCGATTGCGACGTTCGGTGCGTCTGAAGTGATGTGAAACTGTTTCTCAAAGACAGGGTATTTTAATATGGGCGCATTGGTGATTAATTCTTTACATTTATTAAATGATTCGATGAGATCTCTATCCTCGCAATCGATTTTTTCTCCTTTCTTGAGCACTTTCGTGAGGGGTTTGGTTATTTTTGCATAATCTCTAATAAACTTCCGGTAGTAGCCGGTGAGTCCTAGAAATGCTTTAATCCCTTTTTGCGTAGTTGGTAGGGGATACTTTATTATTGCATCAATTTTGTCTGGGTTTGGTTTAATTCCATGAGGTGTGATAATATGTCCCAAAAACTTCTTTTCGTAAGAATTCGCTTTTATCCAGTTGTATTTTTAGATCATACGTTCTTAATTCATCAAATATGAGTTTTAGATGTTGTAAATGTTCTTGCAATGATTTTGAAAATATTACAATGTCATCCATGTAGACAAAACAGAATTTGTACAGATACTTTCTTAAAACTTTATCCATCATCCTCTGGAAAGTGGCACGGGCATTTTTCAGCCCAAAGGGCATTCGAGAATACTCGTAATGACCATTTTCCACTCTAAAAGCGGTTTTTTCTATGGAACCCTCGTGTACAGGGATCTGATGAAAGCCCTGGGCTAATTGTAAGTCCAATGTACTGAAATTGGCACATTTACCTAAGTTCTCTAAAATGTTATCCATCCTCGGGAGTGGGTATTTATCTTCAATAGTTTTGTCGTTTAACTTGCGATAGTCAATTACCATTCTCCATTTCTTCTTCCCACTTGCGTTACTCTTTTTCGGTACAATCCAAACAGGCGAAGAATAAGGCGAATTACTAGGACGAATTATTTCGTCTTTTAGTAGTTTTCTTATTTGTTCTTGTATTTTCTGTTTTAAGTGGTATGAGTAGCGAAAACTTTTGATGTAAATTGGATATTCGTCTTTTGTTCGGATATTGTGGCTAACTGCACTAGTGGCTCATAATTTTTTATCCTCGTTATAAAAACAGTCTTTATATCGATGGCATAGGTTTGTAATTTTATCCCTTTCCTCGCTGTTCATGTGGCTAATCCTTATCTGTGTTATTATTTCTCAATGACGGTTCATTCCAGCGGCCTCGCATTTTCCCAGTATATTATTTAGATAGTTTATTTCAAACTTCGTCGTACTAAATATTTGAGTTTTATAGTTTATACTTGCTTCTAATTTTTGCAAGTCTTTGTTTCCAATTAAGCAATCGTAAGTGGAATGCCATTGTGCTATGAGAAAAGTAATAGATGTTTCGTCTCCTAATTCACGTAAAATAGGAAAAGTGAGTGCACGTGTACCTTTTGTTACTTCATGTACTGATTTGATTTCGAAATTATATGGGAAAATATATTCGGAAAATAGGCGATAGGCAATTTCGGGATTAATAATTGATGAAGACGCTCCTGAATCAATAAGAATTTTAAGTGGCGGGTCAGTGGAATTTAGGTTTACTATATTTCTTGATTCATGTCGGGGCCCTGTGGAAAATTTTCGTGATTAACTTCTTCCTGATTTTCTAAATTTTGTTGCTGTTTTTCCTGATGATGAAGTTCTTCCGCTATGAAGTTCGGAGGTCCTGTGCTTCTGAAGAAGTTATTTGGTCTCGCCATAAAATTATTACTTGGTTGTATAAAATTGTTATTAGTGTTACGTCCCGACTAAGAAAATTCCATTGTCTTCAATTTCAAAATTACGAAAGCGTCAGCAATCAGGAAGTTGGTTCATTGACTGACCTCCTTGGAGTCACCAGCGTCAACAAATTCTCTCTTCTTCTCGAAACGCTGCGTCGAAAATATGTAGCAATGATAGACATTCCAACAGGTCAATATACTACTGAACTCTTTCCTCCAAACCATGCGAAATCAGCATTTTCGACTCTAATAAAAAACCCGATTACGGACAATAGACACAGTCGGCCATACAGTCGCGAGGTGCGCGGTTTCTCTGTCCGAGGAACGTTTAGTATTGCGAAATACGTCGAGCAGAGTTTCGTGAAAATCAACTATCACACGAAAAGACTCAGTTTTCTCGTTAATATAAAGACTCAAGTTTTCGAACCATCTACAAAACTCTTAGTGTAAGGCCATAGTTTCACTCAACAAGAACATTGTCCAACATCTGTACGTCGAGAGGAAGAGAGAGAGAAGGGAGCAATCCATCAAATTAACTGTTTACCGTTTCTGTACATCTAAACATCCGGTGAGTCCAATCAAGATCAGGATTCTCTGTCCTCAGTAATTAAAGGAATCATAATATCTTCTGAATACGCGTTATATTTTCATACTTGTGTACCAATCAGATTTTTGTAACAATTCATTCTTTTATCAAAATATATAATAGTTATTTATTCAAAATTTGATCATAATTTAGTGCGTACTTTTCCAAACCTTGTATCCAACGAGCGAGAGGCTTGTATAAGTCTAGACCGAATCCGAATCCTATATTATCTTTCCTTCACAAAGAAGGTGTTTAAGCGTTGCGTCGGATCATAACATACCGCAGAGTAGTCACCTACCACTACGCCTGCTCCGCACGTAACATTAGGCCTATTAAGGTTATTATTCGGTCTGTTAGTGTTTCTCGTACTAATCGACATAGGTGTAGGCTGAGGATTTTGATTCCTAGGTTGATTACTATTTGGTCTATAATTATTACTGTTTCCGAAATTTATTGGTGCAAATGGTTTCTGTGCAATAGCTGCACGTTGTTGAAACGGATTCATGTTTCCGGAAGTTCCATGTGTAAATAGATTGATATTCCTCGAAATTCCTGCTGTATTGAACGTGCTCGTTTTAGGTCTGTTCTCGCGTTGTCTCATGAAGGTAAGAAATGCTGCTTGTTGCTCGTGGTTATCGTACTTTCGGCATTTTGTTAGACGGCTGTTTAATTCCGTTAGTAAATACATTTTTCGCAATATTATCATAAAAGTTATTTTTCATAGTAATTATATTGTTATCCTGATTATTTAGTTGTATATGGTCTTTTAGCTTATTCAAACGAATTTTGATTTCGTCGGCGTATTCTTCGTACGTTTGATTAGATTGCTAGTAACAAGTACTGAGTCGGTTAAATAGTAATTCTTCCGAACTAGGATCGCTATATCTATTAATTAAGAGTGTCCTACAGTGGGGCTAGTCTATGGGTTTATTAACAACTACCAAATCAAGTGCCTCTTCGCGTTGCTTCGATTTGATAAGAGCATATAGCGACTCGTTGATCGCATTGTCGTTCGTTGTAAGATTTTTAGAGAATTTGTCACTTGTCTGAATAAAATTAGACAGAAGTCTTGTCCCTCCCTCGTACATTGGGATCGCGTCGCGCCATACAGATAATCTCATTTTAAATTGGTCGAATGTAAGTTGAGCCATTGTTTCGCTTACACTTATTTATAACGGGCCAGAATTAATGTACGTGATCAATTGTATTGGATAGGGGCAAAGTAGGAATATAGTGTATATATATATATACGTATAGATAAGAAATATCAAAGACTTACTTCTCCGTGTCAGTGCCGAAAGGTGGCCTGATCGTGTTGACACTGCGACAATGGGATTGAAACACCAGCTGTTTCCTCGTCAGTGATTTTCGTCACACAATTGGAGAAAAATCCAGATTCAAAAGCCTCGCAGTATTCTGTCCGCAGCGCCAGTTAAGTGATAGGAGGTAAGTAAATATACAATATTCTTTTAATTATACACGTTTACTTTGTCTTACGTTTACTTTTCTGAATGAATGAATTGTCGTCGAGGCGATGGTAAGCTCTTTTTTTCTCTTTTTCTTATTCTCATCCTCGAGTCGGAATTTTGTTATGTCTGTTGCAGTGCCACGGCCTGCCTGAGGTGATAAGACTGGGGTTATGTGTTGTCACATAACTCGCGCTATACGCGTTTCGATTGGTCGTTGTTTTTTGTTAAAAGCTCGAAAATCAAGCCTTAACCAACATTTTGGCAAAGGAAAAAGTTGTTTAGAATCACCTTAGCAATCATCCCTCTTCAGCTGTCGAGGTAGTGGCGTGACACCCTGTATATCCTACTAAATATGAAAGGTTTCATCACGAACGGTACATTTCTTGCAGAGTAACATGAAGGAATAGATTTTTTGCTATAACAGTAGTTATTAACAAATTCCACAAATTTTTGCAAATGGGATCATTGCGGATATACCTCCTGCTAAATGTGAAAAGTTTCCTCGCAATCGGTACATTCCCTACAGATATAAATATAAAAATATATAAATGAAAAAATCCAAAAATTTTTTTGCGGGACCAATCGGCAGATATACTCTACAAGATGCAAAATTTTCGATCCGACTGGTCCACCCGTCTCGGCGTAATCGGTGAACACACATGAAAAAAGAAAAAAAAATATACACATCGCATTTGGCATCGAAGTTGCATAAAAAAGAAAGGGGATCAGAGAGGAGAAAGTCGACTTTGTTTGTATGGAACTGAATGAGCACATTTTGAAACGAGAGAGGAAAAATTGAATATGTGAAAGGTTGATTCACGCATAGATTCTCCACGCGTTTGCTTTTGCTTCTTTTCGATTATGTTTTTTTTTTTGCATCGAGCATCATTCACCTTTCGATAAAACCAAAGAAATTGACGACCTCAGAGTAGGCGAGATCACCCGCTGAATTTAAGCATATTATTAAGCGGAGGAAAAGAAACTAACTGGGATTTCCTTAGTAGCGGTGAGCGAACAGATATGAGCCCAGCACTGAATCTCGCAGTACCGCCGCTGAGAAATGTAGTGTTCAGGAGGATCCGTTTATCCTGAGACATCGAATTGCGTCCTAGTTCATCTTGAATGGGGCCATTTATCCATAGAGGGTGCCAGGCCTGTAGTGACCGGTACGCGTTTCGGGAGGATCTCTCCTTAGAGTCGGGTTGCTTGAGAGTGCATCCCGAAGTGGGCGGTAAACTCCATAAAAGGCTAAATACGACCACGAGACCGATAGTGAACAAGTACCGTGAGGGAAAGTTGAAAAGAACTTTGAAAAGAAAGTTCAAGAGTACGTGAAACCGTTCAGGGGTAAACCTGAGAAACCCAAAAGATCGAATGGGGAGTTTCATCGTCAACAACGTTGGTCCCCGTTGGTGCGCGATGCCGGGGATGGACACTCGGGTTCCATTAGCGAGAGCACATCACCTTCGGCGAACGATCCGGCGAGGTAGTCGTGCACTTCTCCCCTAGTAGCAGGTCGCGACCCATTGTGTGTCCGTCTACGGTACGAGGCGGAGCCTGTCCGTCGCCTTACGGTGTTCGTGACAGACCCTTGGTTGCCTGGCCGATTGCGCGACGGTACTCAGACGGTATCGGGCCGCAACCAATCCATTTTTGAATGTGTGTGCGTCAGGTCCGCCGCAAGCTAGGTCCAGTTATAATACCCGGATGCACGGACTATGATCCGTCCCCGGGCCTGGCCAGCTGTTAGCAGGAGCAGTCCTTGGACTGGCCAAGCTTCGAATTACCGGTCAGCGACGCTATTGCGAGGTACACGAAGAAAGGTCGTTTCTATTCCCTTTTTTTCAATAGTATTCGTAACCGTCCTTTAAACTATCGTCGCTCAACCATAGTAACAGCAACAGAATATGACACCGCACAAAAACTCGAGTCCGCTCGAGAGAGATAGAAACGTTAGCATCAACACCAGCGCTACGCAGTTAGCCAGTGCCTCACATTACGGGAATTTCCCCTGTTAACTGCGTAGAAACGGGAAAACCGTAATAACTTCTTTGTAGAGCGCTCTTTCTCTCTCTTTTGCACAAAGCATTAGTCGGTCTAACAAGGATCATTGTTATTTGAATGAACAATCAAAGAAATGATAGCATGAAAGAGTGGATGAATGCAAATGTATTTAGACAATGAGAGAAAGGAATGACAACCCTTACGAAAGCGAACGTCGCGAACGTTCGACTGCCGTTCGAAATCAAGGGTCGTTTAAGGCAATAAACACTATTGTATTCCGCAAATACCGAGAAATTGCCTGGCGAAATGACCTAACGGCAAATTTTAACAAAGAAACGTTCTCGAAGGAATGTTCGTTAGATTGAAAATTGTTAAAACTCATTAGGAAGCGAATGCCGAATCCATCCGATAAATATGCATATAGATTCAATAAAATGTGTAGTTTGTCACGGCATTGCAGCCACCGCCCGCTGTTAAATCATCATAATTAACAACTTTCGTTGGAAACGAAAACAGGAATAATTTGGATCTTTGTTGAAGTAAAACTATATGGGTAGCGGCATAATCATTAAAGAACTGTACATTTAATTCTAGCCAACATCAGCAATTAAATCAATAGTTACTGGAAACCGTTGAGCGATAATGGTGACGAAATAGAAAAGAGAAAGGAACACCAAGGAAAGGGATGAAAGAATTTCGTCTAGCTCGAGCATCTTAGCCAATCACCGGGCACGCGACGCTGCCGAAAACATTCCCCGATTCGTTAAACCGTTCCCTCCAAGGACGACGATCGCGCGACGTGCCCTTCAGGCATCGATCGCGCACGAAATTTGTCACTCTTGATCGATCAACCGTAAGTACGTGATCGGGAGCCCGTGTGTCCGAGAGACAGAGTTATTTGTGAACTTTGCGATATTTTCTCTGCAGCAAAGTCCTCCGCGTACCGAGGCAGAGTGCCGTGCGAGTGAAATAATCCGAATTCTGAATAAGGACTCATAGACGCGCACGTTAAATTTTTCTTCTACCTAAATTTCTATCTTTTTCTTTTCTTTTAAATCGTTTGCTCGCGTAGATATCGTGTTAACTTCTCTCGCGTATTATAAATCATTTAATCTTGTAATTCGTCCGTTTATGTCTGTCTCTCGTCGACGTCCTCGCCCGTTTGATTCAATTTTCACCGCGACAAGTGCGTGATCAAAATCTTACCGTTCTTTGGTGTTCCAGATCATCAAGCGAACACAGAGCGATTAAACAAGCGAATAAATATTATCATGTATTTTAAAAACAGCGATTCGATAAGTCGATCTTGTTACATTTCTTAAACACGACGGTTTCCATTTGGCAAAACGGGCGATCTGATCCAGCCTTCCGGGATTACGAGAGTGTCTCATGTCAGATCGTTCGATAAATCGAGGTATCGAAATATTAAAATTTATCAAATAATAATCGCAGTGTGACTATTTCGTTCGTCGTTTCAACAAAGGGGCACCTTAGTCCAGCCCACAGGGGTTACGAGAGTGTCTCAGGTTGAGGTGCTATCATCACGGTTAAGAACCGTCATTTTCGAATTAAACTAAATTTTGAATTAACAATTTAAGAGACGAAATAGTCTAACACGCACATGCGTCCGGTCAAATATCGTAGACGCTTCAATTCGTCATTCCAAAGAGTTGTTTATTATTAATTTATTTTGTCAAATATTCTTAAGCATCTTTACTTTTGTTAATGTTTATCTAACTGGTATTTTTCTAAATTTAGTAAATTTTCAAAATCAGTTCAAGTTCAAATTCAATTTCTCTGTCATTACTTACACATTCAATTTCTTTTGCAATTAAACCAGTTTCATTACTTAAACAGTGTGACACTCATTTTCGAACGCATACCTTCACCTTTAGTTTTTAAAAACCACGCTTACCAACTATACAGTTTCAAGGAGTGACTCGTACGGGACCCAGAGCGCTGACGAACCCAACGGAAGACTAACTATCTAATACCTTTGAAATCTAACATCGCGTTACATTATACATATTTTGTCTTTCCGTCTTTTAATTGTCGTGAGCATTTAACACGTTCAAGACAGGTGGCAGCGAAATACCAACCATCGCGCCAGAATTCGAGTGAAAGAAATAGGGGATAGCTTTGCAACCATCCAATTGTAATTCACGTCTCTTATTTTATTATTTATTCCCTTTTACGTTGCGCCGTCGCACACGCAACGTAACAATGAATATTTTAAATAGAAATAACAAGTTTTATTGATAATAAAAAAAAAATATCTATTCATATTTGTTAATGTTGGTTTTATCAGGGCGTTTCATTAAATGAACAAGATTTCTTTAAACGCACTTTATTACGTATGTTGTAAAATGTATTTTATTAGAACGTAACGTACAAAAACAATAGAACAGAGGGAACTGAAAGAGACGGCGCTGGCAACGCATACGAAATAAAAAGAAACAATGGCGCCATAAATGAAAAATCAAATAAAGAAAACGAGTGTTGACAATGATATCCAACACCCTACCTCAACACGAGTTCCTTAATCTATTTATTGCTTAAGACCTAATCCTAATCTACATTTTTTGTGCGCAGGAGCAAATAGTCCTTTGGTCAAAATATCAGCAATATTTTGTTCGGTAGGAACATACGATACATCTATTTCACCGCGAGCAAACACCTCTCGTACATAATGATCTCTAATATGGATGTGTTTGGTTCGCGCATGTTGCACTGGATTTCTTACTATATTTAGCGCACTTTGATTATCACAATATATTAATGTAGCTTTTGCATCAGATTCCATAAAACCCAATTCTTTTAATAAACTTCGCATGTATACTATTTCTTTTGCGATTTCGGGTAACGCTACATACTCCGATTCGCTGCTGGACAGTGCTACAGGATTTTTGCTTACGGGACTCCCAGGACACCACCGCATCACTCATTATCACAGCATATCCTGTGTACGGTAATCGATCATCCACATCAGTACCCCAATCAGCATCGACAAAACCAAATATCGGCTTTCCCGTTTTACGATAGACCAAACCTAAAGATGGCGTTCCTTGAAGGTATCTTAACACCCTCTTCTCTGCTATTCAATGACTTTCCTTAGGATTGTTATTAAATTGAATTCATTTGCTAATTACATGGCTAATGTCGGGTCTTGTGGCTACGCTTAAATACATCAAGGATCCAATTAATGATCTATATAAAGTAACGCTTACTTCCTTTTCATCGGTATCCTTGCTTAATTTTACATTTCCATCTAACGGTGTGGCTGCCGTTAGAATTTTCCATACCGAACCTTCTCAGTACATCTCGAATATACTTAGTTTGTTTCATAATTATTGATCCTGACCCTTCATGTCTTTCAAATTCAATAGTTGGTTTTTTCAGGGCGTTTCATTAAATGAACCAGATTTCTTTAAACGCACTTTATTACGCATGTTGTAAAACGTATTTTATTAGAACGTAACGTACAAAAACAATAGAACAGATGGAACTGAAAGAGACGGCGCTGGCAACGCATACGAAATAAAAGAAAAACAATGGCTCCATAAATGAAAAATCAAATAAAGAAAACGAGTGTTTACAATGATATCCAACAGTTAACATATTTGTATTACTTTTTTATTATAATAATTGTAATAAAAATTTGATAAGAATTCAAAATCTAAAGTTAAATAAAAATAATAAGTTATTCGTTGATGTAAAAATATTTTTGTTCAAAGTAACTGTAATAATACACCAACTAAATAAACCTTACCACCAGCCATTAAGGATTATTAGTATACATTATTATATACAACATATAAAAAAATGAAATATTGCTCGTTTCGTACTTACCACTTGCTTCAATCACCGTTCGTATGAAACTGAGCAAGAATTTGTGATTTCCAAAGGGAGAGAGTTGGTGGGGCACATTCCAGGATCGCACAAATTGTTCTCTATGTTTACGTTCCTGTTAGTATGTATATAGTAGTTTATATGGAATGTAACGATCCGATAAGAACCACAGCACCTTTTTTTCGTTCCATTTTTATAATTATAATCGAATTTTTATATTTTAAGTTTTGTACAAAGTGTTTTGTTTAATTTTCATTGTTCATATTCATTGTTAATTTGTATTGTATAGTAATTTTTGTAATAAATAATTTTCATTTATCGATAACTGAGTCTGTTAAATAAGTCGATAAACGTATAGTCGGTAAGTCAGACGATAAAACAGAATATCGATAAATTATCGACGTGCGACCACGTGTGCGCCAGCAACCCCGATGATCTCGCGGTGGGGTGAGAACCTAGAGTAGGGAGGCCGCGTAGATTAAGGAGCAGGGGTACTCGGCCGTCACGTGATGGGGAATTCCAGGTACCTGAAGGAATTCTATAATGAAAAAAAGCGCCAAGTCAGCAGCATCTGACTATAAATAGAGGCGTTCCACACAGTATCAGCGCAGATCTTCTCTGACCACGGTCAGGAGCAGGTAACACTCTGGAAGTAGAGGGAAGCTTGCGCTGAATTGCTTAGGCAACCATAGAGCGCGAGAAATAGCTTTATCCTTCTCTTCCGGTGAGGACGTACAAGACTTCGGATCTGTGGACATCCTACTCACGGTACGCAACGTGTTAATCAGGTGTTTTTACTAAGCCATACCCAAGTATAAAGAGCTAGCGAGGAGCGGAGCTCCTTGAAACGGCCTGTATTTAACACAGCTCTGGCTAGTCCAGAAACCGATTGCGACCCGTAGGATAAGTCCGCTCGTGTCTGAGGGTACTGCACAAGCCATTGGAAAATAGTTTCCAGTACTTAGAGTAATTGGCAAATTGTACAGAGTGTTGGCTGCGTTCGAAGATTAAGCCACGTTAGCGTTAACGTTATTATTATTAATTATCATTTATTACTAATTATTAATTTCTATTTTCGTATATTAATTACTAATCATATATTCTTCACTGTATTTCCAATCTAGGGCGAATTTATTATAATTTCTTATTGTATTCCATATTCTAGCCGCACCTATTGTTATACTAACGATATTATTTTATATTATACCCAGAGCTATCATATTCAATTAACATTCACTTACCTTCTTGAATAAACAAGCTACTATTAGTTCTAGCACATTAATGTTTGGATTTTACTTCTCAACCGCACACCACACGAAACTATAATCCCTATTTCATTATTACGAGTCGCCTTCCAAGAGAACCGCTCTCCCAATACGTCGGTGCAGTGACGTACCTATCGTTGGGTCGTTACACGTAGAGTTGAAAAAATTTGGTGACAGTGGTGGGATTGTTCGAGTGGTAAGGAGAAATCGTATCTCTGCGGACATTAGTAGTCAGTCTAGAATAAAATAAAGACAGATAAATAGTAAAGATAGAAGAATAGATAAAAAAAATATACATAATACATATACTTTATTAATAAGCGAACATCAAGATGCCTAACGAGACAGCCGATATACCACCCAGCGCTTCAGCCAGCGCATCAGCCAGCGGATCAGCCAATGGATCGACTGAGGGAAGCCGGCCGATCAGTATTCGCGATGCAGCGGACATCGTACCATTCAACGGCCGCAATATTCCTGTCTACCAATTTGCAAAGAGCTGTTTTAAGGCGAAGAATATAATCTCTCCAAATGCTGAGTACGGGTTGGTACAGCTGATCAAGAACAAATTCTACGGGCAAGCTTCAAGAGTAGTACAAAACGGGGACTACGATACAATTGAAGAACTAATTGCCGTAATAAAGTCTCGTTTCGCCCCGCTGTTCACTTCAATGCAGCTATGTGGCGATATGGCAAGGATGGTTCAAGCGCCAACCGAGGCAGTCGTAGACTTCGGCAGCCGCGTTTCAGGACTCTTGCTACAGATCAAGAGTTGCAACGAAATGGAGCTCTCGGATCAGGTTGAGAGATACAACCGATCCTCTGAAATAAATACCGTCAGAGCTTTCCTGACCGGTCTACAACAAGAGGTATATAATCGAATGAGAAATCAAAATTTCGACAGTCTCGACGACGCAATAAGCGCGGCAATTTTAGCCAAGGCCGAAAGCATAGAAAACTTAACAAAGGTTAAGTTGTCGCAAGGATTCGCTACGGCCGAATAATGCAACAACTGCTATGGATATGAGTATAATGCCAGTGTATGCTGCAGTCAGAGGTTTCAAAGACAATCAACGTCGAGGGCCCACTGGCCGGCAAAATACTGTCAGCACTGCCAAAGATCCGGGCACACCTTGTAAACCTGCTGGTTTAAGGACCAACAAGGAAGACCAGGGGTCCCTCAGGACTTTGTGCAGACAAATCAAGCCCATAAGAATAAACCTATGCCAAGACAAAATCGAAATTGGACACAGAATAGACCTCCAATTTGTGAATTCTGCGAAAACATCGGCCATACAGTTCAAGAGTGTCGAAAGAAAGCATATCAGGAGCGAATCAAAAGCCAAAGACTCCAGCAAACTCCACAAGTACAGCAGATACGTAAGAATGCGAACTTATACCTGAACCTAGAAGAAATAAATAAGTCTACCAGTGTCGAACTATTAAGCGAAAGTTTCGAAAATCAAAAAGCTTTATTCATGGTCGACACAGGGTCAGACATTAACATAATTAAAAAACAAGCAATATCAAGCAAAATAATTATAAATATAGATATATTCTTCCAATTGAACGGGATAACTAAGAGCTCCATTTATACCACAGGATACATCAAAGTAAGGATACTAGAAACAGAATCCATATTCCACATCATCAAGGAGTTGCCGATTGAACAAGACGGAATTTTGGGAACAGAATATTTTAAAAACAGCGGAGCCAGCATAAATTATGCCAAACCCATATTAATTGTAAACAACAATATAATACCATTCAAACAACCAGCAGCGGTAATACCATCCAGGACAAAGACCATGATACCCATAAAAGTATCAAATACGGAAATCAAGACTGGTTTTGTCCCAAAATTGCAGCTTCACCCACAACTATATTTGGGGAATGCTGTGGTTACCAATCGAGATGGTATAGCATTTCTGTACGCGATCAACGTTGGAGCTGAAGACATCGAAATCGAAATGCCACCTATTGAACTACAACAATATGAAGAGGCACCACTGGATGAAGATATAGCTCATCAGAAATCTCAACGAGCTCAACAAATTCTAGAAATATTACAAACGGATCATCTAAATCAAGAAGAATTCGACAACGTAGAGGATATAGTAAAAGAGCACGGTGACAGATTTTATATAGACGGAGATAAACTCCCAGCAACAAATAAAATCTACCACAGGATCATCACGACAGATGAGGTGCCTGTAAACGTTAAACAATACAGGTATCCTCATGCGTTAAAAGATGAAATCAACCATCAAGTTAATGATCTCCTGGAAAAAGGAATCATTAAACATTCATCGTCACCGTTTAACTCCCCCTTGTGGATAGTACCAAAAAAACAGGATTCACAAGGAAACAAATTGTGGAGATTGGTGATTGACTTCAGAAAGTTAAATGAAAAAACAATCAGCCATGCCTATCCACTACCAAACATTACGGACATCCTGGATCAAGTGGGAAGTGCAAAGTACTTCTCCGTGTTTGATTTAAAGTCTAGCTTTCATCAAACACCAATGCATCCAGAAGACAAGCATAAGACGGCATTTTCAACACCATTCGCGCACTTCGAATTCAACAGAATGCCTTTTGGATTGAAAAATGCTGCAGCTACATTCCAGCGCCTGATGAATAATCTCCTAGACGAACTACAAGGACTGGAATTATTCGTGTTCATTGACGATATTGTAATTTATGCAAGCTCGTTAAGAGAACACGAAATTAAAGTCAATAGGATGATGGCAAAGCTCAGAGAAGCAAACCTATGCTTGCAACCTGACAAATGCCAATTTCTGAAGAAAGAAGTGGCGTACCTGGGCCACATAATTACAGAAGACGGTGTAAGACCTGACCCAGCAAAGGTTGAAGCAGTCCAAAAGTTCCCCATTCCAAAGACTGTCAAGAACATTATACAATTTCTAGGATTGTGCGGATACTGTAGACGTTCTATTAAAGACTTCTCAAAAGTAGCTAAACCATTATCCGACCTGACTAAAAAAGAACAGAAATTCGAGTGGTCCAACCAGCAGCAGCAAGCCTTTGAATTCTTGAGAAGCATACTGTGTGAAGAGCCAATCCTACAATATCCTGACTTTGAGAGACCATTTAATATAACCACTGATGCATCCGGAACAGCAGTGGGAGCGGTCCTAAGTCAAGGAGAGATAGGAAAGGATCGACCAGTAGCGTACGCCTCAAGGGTGATGAATAAGCCGGAAACACAACATTCCGCAACTGAAAGGGAACTACTTGCTGTGATATTTGCGATACATCATTTCAGACCTTATATTTTCGGCAGAAAATTTTACTTAGTCACAGATCACAAACCATTGATCTGGTTAAATATTCTCTCAGATCCTACATCGAGACTCATGAGATGGAAATTGAGATTGAGCGAGTATGATTATGAAATTAAATACAAACCAGACAAGCAAAACATGAACGCTGATGCTCTCTCAAGAAATCCTGTCGAAGATATAAACGCTCTGCAAATACATGCTGAAAGGCTGCATTCGTCCACGTCTGGGTCGAAAAGAAAGCGAAAGAAAAGGAAAGAGTGGCACCAGTATCCCACTCGCCCCAGACCAACGACTACCACATCAGAGTCAAAAGAATTCAAAAAGAAGAAAGAGTGGCACCAGTGTCTCACTCGCCCTAGACAGACAACAACCACGTCAGAATCTAGGGAATTCAAGAAGAAAAAGGAAGCACACCAATATCCAACCAGACCCAGACCAACAACTACAACTGAGTCTGAAGAACATAAGAAAAAGAAAGAATGGCATCAATATCCAAGAAGACCAAGGCCAACAACCTCGTAAAGTTCACGAGATATTAAGAAGAGGAAAATAAGCCATAAACATTTAACACGGCAACGAGACGATTGCACAGGCTCCGAAATAAGGAAAAGATATCGAAAAGATAAAACACGAGAAAGAAGCTCTTCTCAAGAGGATAATACAGCAAGGAAGAGAATAAAGGAAAATTATACAAGCTCAGATGAATCCCAATATTATGAGACAGATGTATCTGAAGAACCACCGAAAACAAGAAAAAGAACGAATCTGAATCCAAAAATATATTCCTCTGAAGAGATCAGAAAGAAGAGAAAACCCAACGAAGAAGAAATTACAGTTGAAGTACATCAACCACCGCAAGAAAAGAAATACATTATCCCACAAAAACGATCAATAGCTAGAGAACCAGTAATAATTGGAGATGAAATAGAAGAGTACAGTGAAGAAATAATTATACCAAAACATATCTTCAGAGAACCACCTAAAATTGATTCTTCTTCAGGAACAAGAGAAAAATCTCCAATATTAAAAAGAAAAATAGAAAAAGAAACCTCAAGTGATTCCTTATCAGCACCGATTACACCCATCAAGATTAAGAAACAAAAGACTCAACCACCAACAATTCAACAAATTAAACCCAAAATAATCAGCAATAAACCAATTACGCTCAAAATAGATGAAACCGAAGACCACCTATGGATGAAAAAGGGCACAGCAATAATATTTCTTAACAAGGAAGGACAACCAGAAGATAAGCAGTCAAGACAGTTAATAGAAAATGAAAAGATTAAAATTTCTAAACCACAAAACAGTATAACACAATATAAAATCAAAAATAAATTAATCTTTGGAGTATTAGTAGAATCTAAAGAGACATTACCATAAAAAATTAAAACTCTTCGTCACATACTACTTCAAAAAGGAATCCAGGAGTGCAGCATTCCAGAGAGACAGGGTTTAAAAGCAATTCTCCAAATAGTCTTTGCAGAATCTAACATAAATATCATTATCTGCAAAGGAACAATCCAAATTCCACCTAAGGATGAAAGAAAAAAATATAATTAGTGAGAATCATGAAAGCCCAGTCGCAGGACATAAAGGTATCAGGAAAACTTACCTTAGAATTCGGAACAAATATTATTGGAGAAATATGAAGAGAGAAATTACAGACTATATTAGATCCTGTATCAGCTGCCAGCGAACTAAGCTAGTAAGGATGAAGAACAAGGAGCCAATGGTTATCACAGACACTCCTTCAGACGCATTCGATAAGGTGTCCCTAGACATTCTTGGACCCTTACCAATGACGCAAAAAGGATACAGCTATATCCTCACCATACAGGATAACTTAACCAAGTACTCCGTCGCAGTTCCACTTGTGTCAGCCACATCAGTGGACGTCGCAAAAGCTTTCACCAACTCATTCATATGTCAATTTGGTAGTCCTAAAGCTATCCTCACTGAGTCACTGACACTATCCTCGCTAATCAAGAAACTAGCTAAAATTTTCCACATCAAGACGTACCGTACATCATCCTTCCATCCTCAGTCAAACGGTTCCCTGGAAAGAAGCCATCACGTTCTAATTGAGTATTTGAAACACTGTATATCCAAACAAGAACATTGGGACAAATGGCTACAACAGGCAATGTTCTCATACAACACAAGTGTTCATGAGGGAACAAAATTCACACCTCATGAACTGGTATATGGAAGAAAAGCAAGATTACCATCAAAATTTACACCAACTGACAGATTAGATACATATCCGGACTACGTAGACAAACTACTACAAAATTTACATAAAATTAAACAAACTGCAAAAATAAATCTAGAACAATCAAAATTTAGACAAAAATACTACTACGATATAAAGATACGTCCAATTAATTACGAAACAGGAGAAGAAGTAATGTTATTAAATCCACCAAGAAGAAGTAAACTGCAAAAAGAATACACCGGGCCATACAAAGGTTTAAGAAACATAGAAAAACACAACATAGAATTGTAAATAGGTCCCAAGATGACTAGAATAGTACATAAAGATCGACTAAAGAGGGCCTACCGACCAGTCTACAGCACGGATCAAAAATAAAAATCGATGCGTCAGTCTATATAATTTTCGTAACACACGCATGCGCACAAGCAAAAGTTTGAACTAACCGCCATATTGCGCAAAGAACGACAAAAAGCAAAGTGCAAAACGAGAAGCGTCATCCTTGTGGAAAAATATATAAGAAAAAGAAGGGGAATTGAAATCATATACAACTAAAAGATGCGCCCAAACTAGCTAAAACATAATATAGACATAAATCTTTGAAAAAGTACTAAAAAAAAACAAATGTACTTTTATTATAGAATCAAGGCACAGGCCAAAATATAATAGATGCAGTATGCATTAAGGACTACAACCTAGTTTTTATTAACAATTGTCTTGGACGCAGATGCGGAAGAATATGTTTCGAATGCGGTGTAAATATGGTACCAGAAGCAAAGCACCGATGGTGTTATATGGGCTCTCATAGCTTCGTCCTCGTCAATACCGAAAATAATTACACAACTTGTATAATGTGCCATAAAATAATGAGCGACATACAACCTGCAATCGCCTGTATCGATTGTAGAAACAAAATTACAACCTTGGACGAGGAAGAAGAAAGCGTATTCTTAATGGGATTTATTTTGGCTACTTCTGTACCCAATTGTTTATCCGACTTCGAAAAGGAGGAGGATACTCAATTCGATGTGTATATTTTTTTTTTTTTTTTTTTTTTAATGTATGTTCACCGATTACGCCGAGACGTATGGACCAATCGGAACAAAACCTTTTGCATCTGGTAGGGTATGTCTCCCGATTGGTCCCGTTATACAAACATTTTACATTTTTTCATTCCGAACGCTTTTTATTGCAAAAAAACGTACTATTTCATGTAAGTGCGGTGTATGTTCATCGATTACGCCGAGACGTAAGGACCAATCGGAACAAAACCTTTTGCATCTGGTAGGGTATGCCTCCCGATTGGTCCCGTTATACAAACATTTTACATTTTTTCATTCCGAACGCTTTTTATTGCAAAAAAACGTACTATTTCATGTACGTGCGGTGTATGTTCACCGATTTTTCTGAGCCGGATGGACCAATCGGAATGAAACTGTTTGCATCCTGTACAGTACAACTCCCCATTGGTCCCGTAAAAAAAAATATTTTGCATTTTTTCATTCCTAATGATTTTTTCTTCTAAATGTATGTTCGCCGATTACTCTGAGACAGATGGACCAATCGGAACGAAACCTTTTGCTTCTAGTAGAGTATGTCTCCTGATTTGTCCCGCTAAAAAAACATTTTGCATTTTTTCATTCGATTTTTTTGCAAGAACGTAATGCTTGATTTACATTTTTCACCGATGACCGCGATACGGATAGACCAGTCGGATTGAAAATTTTGCATCTTGTAGAGTATATCTTCTAATTGGTCCTGCAAAAAAATTGTTGTATTTTTTCATTCCTAACGACTTTTAGCGCAAAATACGTAATACTTCATTTACATCTTCCAGCGTTTATGCTGCAGGGAATGTACCGATAGCGATGAAACCTTTCACATTTAGTAGGAGGTATATCCGCGATGATCCCACTTCCAAAAATTCATGAAATTTGTTGTTTATTAATAACGTAAAGTCGATCAATTTTTTTCGGTTTATGGTTATTAGCTAAGCAACCGAAATCTAAAATCACCTTACACTATCCTACAAGTACTACACGTTCCACTAAAAAGTGTGAAATAAAATAATTTTTAACAAAAAACAAATCCGACTTCGAAATGCACTAAAAAGTGTCAAATAATTTCTATTTCATTTATACCAATATTCCATAACTATTAATAATATCTACTTAATCGTTAAATAGGATACCAAATACATTTCAAAGTTTTCGGAGGCGGCGCAAAATTAAAAATACCCGAATAAACGATGCTGCCAATAACGATTTGATTGCGGTATGGCAAGCTTGGTAATTAATAAGTCGTAAGAGGAACAGCGGAACGTTATAGGTCCGGCTGAAAACATTTGTAATTGTAACGATTATGTCAGAAATTGGCAGCACTCCTGATGTACATGCACTGTACTGCAGTTCAGGAGAGACCATACTTAACTCGCGTAGCTCACTAGGTCTAAAGAGATTTTTAGTAACGTGTGTTATTCCCCTCTACAGCTTGCTTCTTGTTATGCTTTACATATAAATGATGGGCAGAAATATACAGATGACGTACGATAACTGATAATCGGTGATGATATTGTAAAGTTTCACGATACAATGAAATTCCTATTATTTTTCGAAAAAAAAATGGTGTGAACGCAAAGTAAAGAAGCAAGCTGTAAAGGGGAATCACACGGGCTATTAAAAATCTCTCTAGACCCAGTGAGCTGCGCGAGTTAAGTGCGGTCACTCGTGAACTGCAGTACAGTTAATTCACAATGGGTATGTTGACTCCAGTTGAATATGGTTTACTTGAAATTATCAAATGGGTCATTTATCATAGGTTGCCGACGCCCGAGTTAGGATCTTCATAGTAGAGGAAAAGTTTTTAATTTTGCGCCGCCTCCGAAAACTTTGAAATGTATTTGGTATCCTATTTAACGATTAAGTAGATATTATTAATAGTTATGGAATATTGGTATAAATGAAATAGAAATTATTGACACTTTTTAGTGCCTTTCGAATGCGGATCTTTTTTTGTTATAAAATTATTTTTCTTCAGTAGTTGTTCTATGCGGATTCTAAATCACTGGCGTCAGCAATTTTTGTAATTTGACACCACACCGTCAGCAGAAATATGATACCCCCCCCCCCCGACAACATCCACCCCTCTCCCCACCCTATCACCTTGAACTGAAATTTGACACCACCGTCAGCAGAAATATGATCCCCCCACCCCATAACCACCCCCTCGGCAGAAATAACCGCCCTGTGACAACCCCCCCGCCCTATAACCCCCCCTCAGCAGAAATACCCACCCCATGACAACCCCCACCCCATAACCACCCCCTCGGCAGAAATAACCACCCTGTGACAACCCCCGCCCTAAACCCCCCCCCTCAGCAGAAATACCCACCCTATGACAACCCCCGCCCTATAACCACCCCCTCAGCAGAAATACCCACCCTATGACAACCCCCGCCCTATAACCACCCCCTCAGCAGAAATAACCACCCTATGACAACCCCCGTCCTATAACCACCCCTTGAACTGAAATTTGACACCACCGTCAGCAGAAATATGATACGTCCTCGATAACCCCCACCCCACCCTCCATCCCACCCCATGACCTTGAACTAAAATTTGAAGCCACCGTCAGCAGAAATATGATACGTCCTAACCTTGAACTGAAATTTGACACCGTCAGCAGAAATATAACACCCTACCCCCACCCTCCATGACCTTGAACCGTTTGTTCTTATCGGAAGGTCACTTTTCTACGTCTTGAAAATGATTTTTTCTACGTCTTGGAAATGAGTTTTTTTGTTGACGCAGCAAATCTGACACTGCAATTCGTGACTATAGAAGGTAGGGGGTTTGCTAAAGTTTCAAGCATACGCAAAACCAAATTGACCATCACCGCAAGCGCATCGTTCGCGAGATTGTATTGTGAAAAGTGAAATATGTATTCTCAAAGTTTCAAAGAGTTTTTTTGCCAAAGGAAGCACCCCGCAAGTTCTACTTAAGAAGAAGAGGCACGCAAAAAAATGACAAAACATCAGGACGACGTGAAGTAAGTGTTCGAAACACATTTCATTTAACGCTGCGGGTATTTGTTTGTTCCAATAACATACTTAAACGGTATTTATTTGTTCTAGAATCGCACCACAATTATCATGTCGAATTTTTGGGCCGAAAATATCCATTGACGGATTCCTGTACAAAGCATTTGGAAATCGGCATAAATATACTTGGCGAAAATTTCTACCCGCAACTCATGTTATCAGACAGCCGAAACAACCGCCTGGAGCTGAGCATAGTCACGTGGTCGCTGATTGTAGCCGAAGCGGACAACGTATGCAGCTTCTTTGACGATTCAAAAGATACACGCGACAATATTAATTTTAATGATATAAGTGTTGAATTTGGAGTGCTAAAAGTGCGTAAAAGTAATTAAATTGATTAGCAATGATATATGCATGTGTATGATGAAAAAAACATTTGAGAAAATGGTAATTTTAAATGATTGTATAATTGAAATGCATAATGCATTATATGATAAACTGTATTCGGTGGAACAAAAATTTAAAGAGTTTGTTGCATTAGTTCGGGGATACGGAGATGTAAAAGTGCTTGCAGAGGTTGTGCGGCATATCAAAGAAACTGATATTTATGATCCAAATTCAATTATCGATTGCGAATTAGTAGCTTTAGGTATTCAGGCCATAATAACAGCTGCATCAGCAGCATCTTAACAGAGAAAAAAGGATTATGTTACAAATTATGTTAGAAATTATACTTTAATAAATCATAATGTATTGCATCATTTGCAACTTCTCTCTCTACCTATATAAACCCAAACATCCCAGGAAAAATTTCACTTCCTATACGATAGTCGTACGATGTGCATATGCACATTTGATCTTCGAATTAGCACAAAAAGAATTCGCACCAGATTGGAAAATACTTTTGTTTGCGCGCGTTGTTGGAATATTGCTAGCCAAAGAGTTAGCCAAAGAAGAAAGTAATGGCACCGCGGAAAAGTAACAAGAAGAAGACGAAGTCGCGCAAACTTCCAGTTGCAAACCGTGGGGGATTTCTTCCAGCACTTGTACCTATTTTTGCAGGCCTTTCAGCTTTGGGCACGGTGGCTGGCGGTGCAGCAGGTATCGCCAAGGCAGTCAACGATGCATCTGCAGCACGGAAAACATTAGAGGAAGTGAAACGGCACAATCGTGTTATGGAAGGACATGGACTTTACCTTGCACCATATAAATGGGGAAGAGGAATTAAAGAAAAAAAAAGAAGCGATTCGGCAAATTGTAACGGTTCCAAAGGGCGCAATGACAAATGTGCAGTTATATAACTTTGCACGAAAGTTGAACTTTCCATATTTTCGAGGGGTTTTCATGCGTACAAATTTACCCTCTAAATCGTTCTTAAACGAATGCGGTATCGTGAATTTAGATAAATCGGAAGGACATGGTACACACTGGGTAGCTTACGTAAAGCGGGGTAATTGTGTTAAATATTTCGATTCTTTTGGAAATCTGAGACCACCGACAGAGTTAATAAACTACTTCGGAAAGCATGTAACGATTTTATACAATCACACGCAGTATCAAAAATTCAATACGAGTGTATGTGGACAACTCTGCTTGCATTTTTTAGCTGGAAATGTATAAAATAGTTTCGATGCACATAGTCTTCACAGTTGCAAAGATGTCGTTGACGTTTACGTTAAGCGGAAAAAATTCTGTGCTTAGCACTGATTACTTTCCACCTGTAGACTTGAAGGATGATAATTACGAACTCGGACTCGTTGATTTTCAAGCTTTCAACACAATACCGAACGTTGACTTTACAAACAATAAATTTTACTTTGATGCCGATGGTGAGATCGCGATACCGGATGGTTCGTATGAACTCGAAGCGCTAAATAAATACTTGCAAGAGAAAATAATGGACAAGACAAAAATCATTTTATTTCGTTCAAATAACAGCACTTTGAAAAGTGAAATATATAGTGATTATACAATCGATTTTACCAAATCAAATAATATAGGATCGCTTTTCGGGTTTTCTACATATCGCATATTACCGCCGGGGCAATGGCACGAGTCGGATATACCCGTAAATATTATGAAAGTAAATGTGCTGAGGATCGAATGTAATATTACGACTGGCGCGTATAGCAACGGTCAATGTGTTCATACCATTCATGAGTTTTCACCGCGCGTGCCACCAGGATATAAAATTTCGGAAAGTCCTACGAACGTCATTTATCTTCCAGTTATCGTGAGAGCCATTGATCACCTTAGTATACGCATTACCGATCAAAACGATAATCTGATAAATTTCCGTGGAGAAGAAGTGACAGGAGGCTTCATATTAGGCGGTGTAAAAAATAACATGAATATAAACATAATAATCAATGGCCTGTTGAACGGCTCGAACGGCTCGAACGGCAGCGAACGGTCGAACGGCTCGAACGGCCCGTTGAACGGCTCGAACGGCTCGCTGAACAGCTCGAACGGCATGCTGAACATTTTACGGCAGCTGCAGTAAGGATAATGATGTAAAAACGATAACAATTATACAATCATTCAGTAGAGGGAATATATCCAAATCGGACACATCGCAAGAGCACATCGTCGAACGCTCCGACGACGCGACCGTTTAATATACGTTAATATCCGTTATTTAATCGCCTTTCAAGAGAACAAGCAGCACTTATGCAAACATTACTAGAAATAATGCTGTTGTACACAGATGCTAAAACTCAACCGATCAACAATCCGCCGAATGCATTATTGGCACCCCGTTGAACGAGTTGCTAAAAGGATCGTTAGAAAATGGATGGAACCAGAACTTCAATCACAAACGCACAAATTGTACTTGCAGCAGCAGCAATTACCACGGTTGCAAATAATAATCATGTATTAAACGGTGATGACTCGTTACAATCATTTAGTAAGGACAATATCTCCACACTGAACACATCGCAAGATTTGAGCGACAAAAACGCGCAATTTCTGCAATCGTTGGGTTTTGTGATTAAGAAACGAAAATGATGGACCCATTGAACATTGCCAGTTTACCGATTTCTGACGATCGAATTACAAAGATCGAATTACATAGTTACAGCCCATACGCCAACACAACGTTCGGAAACAATGATGAAATACGAATTCCCATTCAACAACAAGATTTGTACACGTTTCCTAGTGAGAGTTACCTTTACGTCGAAGGAAAACTCATTCTCAACGATGAGAATGTTGCAGGAACTTCAGTTGGACTAGAAATGAATTGCGCAGCATTTATGTTTGATGAAATTCGATATGAATTAAACAGTGGAGATCGATCGTTGTAAAAACGTTGGAATAACAACTATGATAAAAAATGGAGTATCGTTGACAACGACAAAATCAAAAATGCTTGAAAACGCTGGTTGGATAGACATACCCAATGCAGGAGGCTACTTTGACTTTTGTGTTCCTCTAAATATGCTGCTCGGTTTCTGCGAAGATTACAAACGAATAGTGATTAATGCGCATCATGAATTGATTCTGATTCGATCGCGAGACGACAAAAATGCTGTTTATGGAACAGATGGTGCAAAATACACGCTGCAATTATACAAAGTACAGTGGAGGATGCCACATCACGCTCGAAGAAAGACAAAACTTTCATTGTTGCGTATCCTTGAAAACGGTCAAACGATAATTATGAGTTACCGTTCCTGGGACTTATACGAGTATCCAATGTTACAAGCAACCACTAAACATACATGGAGCATTAAAGCAGCTACGCAATTAGAAAAACCGCGATATGTAATATTTGCATTACAAACGGATAAAAAAAATAAGCTCAATAGACATATCACCAAATTTGATGACTACAAACTCACCAATTTTCGATTGTATTTAAATTCGGAATCATATCCGTATGACAATTTGAATCTTGACTTTAATAAAAATAGATACTCTGTCCTTTACGACATGTATGCAAAATTCAGAAAGTCATATTACGGAGCAATGTGCAGTAATGGTGATGACGGAGCTCTATGATAAGATACTCTTTTTCGGCTACGGCCCATTCGTTGTCATTGATTGCTCGCATCAGAACGAATCGATAAAAAGCGCTACAATCGATGTAAGAATCGATTTTGAGGTAGTGAAAACGTTCCTGAAAATACTAGCGCTACTGTTTGATCATTCACGATCGTATCGTGCAGTACAATCCACTGACCAATGTAGTGCGCAAACTCTCTTAAGTGAAAGAGGGTTTATATGATCATTCCGCAGCAAAAGCGGTCATTTTTCGCCACAAATTCAACTAATCAAAATGAATGTGCCAACATTCGTGGACATTCAAGGCTTCAAAAGCGATACGAACGAGTTTTTCGTAAAGGAACTTGCTATCTTCCAGAATGGGAATCGTGTACAATGTTTCATCTTTGCGCCACCATTTGCTAAGAAAAAATTGTCGAAAGCAGAATTAAGACAAATAAAATGGTTGACGCAAAATCATCACGGTTTTGAGTGGGACGATGGTACCGTGCCGTATTCATGCCTTCGAGTGTGCCACTTCGTGTTTGAAAGATAGTATTCATGGATCGTATACGTCAAGGGCATTGAGAAAGAAAAATGGCTGAAGAAACTTTATCCTTCAGTCAGTCCAATCAATATAGAGGTTTTGAACAAAGATGACGATCTACCAAATTTGCCAACCAAGAGCCGGCATATTCAGGATGGATGGATGGATAAACATATGGCATGCATCGCGCACAATGGGGCATGTGCTATGAGAAACGTATCGATATTAAAAGAATGGTGGTTAAAAAAAAGGAAGGAGGAAGATGAAGAGCTGTGCATGGAACATTATAACCGGCCGGGGATGACACGCACATAGATGGACCTCCACCGAAAAAGAAAAATTGTTACATTTGTCTTAAAACACGAAACATTTAATATCATTTATTAATTTTGTTCATTACTGTAAAATAATAAAATCTATTTAGTAAAAATATACTTTATGCGTCTTAATGTTGTTTTACCTAGAACGATTGTATGTGTAACGTTTGTGTTTCATATTCCAATGTAGGAGATACAAAAGGAATGATCTTCTATTTCAAAGACATGAGGGAGTAGGGCGAAATCCATGTTTACATGCAGACACGTGTGATGTGCAATCTGGTACAGATAGAGAGAGCATCGTCGAGACAGACTTTTGGTCACGTTTTGCTTGGATGCCTCTTTGACGGCTTGCTGCGCGGTTAACATGAGGGGGTAGGGTGAAATGTTTACAGGTAGACACGTGTCGAGTGCAATCTGATACAGATTGAGCGAGCATTGTCGAGACAGACTTTCGGTCACGTTGTTGCTTGGATGCGTATTTGATGGCTCGGTCACGAATTACATTCCGCGTGTCCGCCATCACCGCCCGCCGCCGCCGCCGCCCGCCACTGTCGCCGCGTTGCCGCCGCGCCGCGGAGCAAAGGGTTAATCGCGGTTAAAGCGCGTTATCGCCGCGGAGAAAAAAGGGTTAAATCGCGGTTAAAGCGCGTTCACGACGCGGACAAGCAGCTTTTCCGCAACCTATAAAGAGGCTGAATCATTAAATATATGGTTATTATATAGACGATATGCGTTTCGCAAAGCAGCCCCTGTCTATCCTTATTCTCGATTTAGACGAGAGGACAACACGCATGGCGATCGTCGGCGACGACACGGGCCCCTCTTGCCGAATACGATACGTGGTATAATTTGCGGTCCATCGAACTGCGGTAAAACGGACGTCGTAATCAGTCTGATCGAGAGCCCGAACGGTGTAAGATTCAATAACGTATATGTATACTCAAAATCATTGCAACAACCAAAGTACAAATATCTCGAACGAATTTTGAAACGTTCCTGAAATCGGATACTTTTCATTTTCAAATAATGCCGAAGTCGTGCCACCGAACGAGGCGCTGCCCGATTCGGTGTTTATATTCGATGACGTTGCGTGCGACAAGCAAGACGTGATAAGAGAATATTTCGCTATGGGTAGGCACTCGCGCGTGGACTGTTTTTATCTCTGTCAGACTTATGCGAGAATACCGAAACACCTAATTCGCGACAATGCCAACCTTTTGATCGTGTTCAAACAAGATGGCACGAATCTACACCACATTTATAATGATCATGTAAATACAGACATGTCGTACGAAAACTTTTGTAAATTGTGCGCGCAGTGTTGGGAACAGAAATATGGTTTGTAATAATCGACAAGGACAGCTCGATGGAACATGGTCGCTACAGAAAAGGATTTAACGAATTTGCCGTTTTCTGAAACATTTAGTCCATCGATAGAACGCTTAGCGAGTAGACGTCTTCTCTTTGCAATGGATAATAGTAATATTAAAGAATCGTGTAAAGTTGCGAATGCTATAGCTAAAACAAGCGATGCTATACGCAAAAAACGCAGAGCTCTCAAATCGGAGAGCATCGACGAAGAGAGAGTCATCGAAAAACGATTGAGACCCATGGTGAGCCGTTGGAACGAATTATCGAGAATATGTCAGCGGTATCGCCACATTCAGACACGATCGATATAAAATCCGAGTCGGCATTCCCAACCTTGAATATTAAAGAACCGCAAAAATTGACGTCAACTCCTTTTCTTAACCCTCAAAGCACACAAACTGCAAGAGCACGCATTTATTCCGAACCTGGTACATCTTCGAGTGACCGACGGTGGATGTGACGAAAGATCGTGAGAATCGATACATGCCGTTGAAACGTACGGCGACAGCGACGAGAATCTTAATGTTTCTATGCAGCGAATTTTGGACAAGCCTAGCGAAAACATACGTAGCCATTTCACGGAAAATTTGGGGCCGTTGGCAGCTAAATACATTCAATTACTCTTTACCGATCGTGAGAAGAAGATAGATGACGTGTATGGAGTATATGTACAACGCAACAAATTAATGCTTGGAAGTTCAGTTTTCGACGTAAGCAAAAACGACGATGTGATTATTAATGGGGTGAAGTACAGAGGAACAACTGGTTTGTACGAATTACTATTCATGAGAATGCCTGATGACACCTTATTCAACGATGCTGATTTACACAAATACGCGGAAATATTAAAGTCGTCGAACGCTCATAGACGCAGCCATATCTCGTCAGGGCTTGTGAAAAGTAACAAGGGCTACAAGTATAAATATATCATTGCAAAATTGCTTAAGAGCGAGCGGCGTGGAGGTAATCTGATACCGTTCGATATGGCGGTTAACGATAATGCGGTGGACTACGTGCACTGGAATGACCCAAACGAGCTCGTCGATAGATTACGTCTTCTCGTATCCTCGAAATCCGCAGGACATACGGGGCATGACAACGAGATCGTTTCTATAATCGAAGAACTTCGAGAAGCCGGGTTGATTATAAATTGACACGTTCGTAAAGCATGATGCTAGTTTACAAATATGAAGAAGGTGAAGGGCAATCATATCACGGACGAGAAGATACAGCGTGTCAACGAGTTGCACGTGCCAGCGAGAAGTAACTTTAGACATAGACGAGTCATTGTACAGGGTTACGGTGATCTCTGGCAAGCGGATCTCGTAGAGATGCGACAGTATGCGCAAATCAACAATGGCCACAATTACATACTCGCCGTCATCGATGTCTTATCTAAATACGCTTGGGCCGTAGCAGTGATAGCGATCCCAGCAAATTGTATATAATGTATTATGTATTACATTTATTGTATTATTGTATTATGTATTACATTTATTGCATTAAAAAGTATTCAAAATTATCAATATAATTTATTCTTCGACCAACCTCCCTTCATTTATAAAATAACATTCCCCTGTAATAAAAGTAAACACAAAATAAAGCCGAAAAATTATTTATTCATATAATCAGTATAATTACAAACATTTTTAAATATAGATTACAAAATATTGTTCGCTCCTATCCATGAATTGTGCGTAGAATCAAACCCCGACCATTTGACGAAAACTTTATTTCCCCTTCGTTGTAGAACCTTCTACATAAGTATGCATCGCGATTTTTACTTTTGTAGTTCATATTCATAGAACCCGCCAACCAACGGTTGTTTTGCATATCTTGCAAGAGATACGTTACAGGATTTGTTCGTTGAATTTTAATAATTGTGAAAATTTCAGTTGTCCAATTCGGTGTATAACCCTTTGCGAATAAGGTTTTGTATTTACTAACTCGCACGTGTTCACCGATCTTGTACTTGGCCGGAGCTACAATCTTTATGTTAGAATATACGGACGATAAAAGTTTGTCCGCGTGTTCCGATGTTACGTCGACGGGCCGCATTCTAATCGTACGATGCCTTCTATTGTTATAATCTGAGACCCAATCCGGCTATAACAGATAAATAAAATATGCATTAATACGCAAATCTAATAAATCTAATAAATCAAAACAAACAAGCAACTTACATCATCGTGGCGGGCGAGTTTGTGCAGGAATTCGTGGCGGCGATACGGAAGTCGTCACACAGTGTGATGCCAAGAAGAGGACCACAGATGTCGTGAACATCTTTCAAGATATATAATAAGGGCGAGCGGAAGGAGCAGGATCACCAATCCGGCTATAACAGATAAAATAAAATATGCATTAATACGCAAATCTAATAAATCTAATAAATCAAAACAAACAAGCAACTTACATCATCGTGGCGGGCGAGTTCGTGCAGGAATTCGTGGCGGCGAGCGGAAGGCAGAAAAACACTACCACCAATCCGGCTATAATAGATAAAATAAAATATATATTAATACACAAATCTAATAAATCTAATAAATCAAAACTTGTACTACAAAGGGCTTTGCCCGTTTATTATTAATAAATAAATAAAACAGACAAGCAACTTACATCAATTTCATATCCGAATAGATATCGCAGGTCGAAGACGTCGATGTTTTGACAGTGCCTTCGCACTCTTTCGACCCACAGCTCTTCCAGATTTTTCCTGTTTGCCGCCCGCTCCCGACGAACTCTTGCAACGTCCGCCACGTATACGATTCCTAATTGGCGCATTGCACCCGCTTTAAAAAACAATTAATTAAAAAGAAATAAAATTAACACGCTAAGAGTAATTACTAAAAAGTACTTACGCTCCGTTTTCAAAAATGCGGCCAACGCCTCCAGTTGCAATGTCGTTATTGTGCGATCCATTGTAAATAACGAAAACACGTCGGTGATGCGTTTATAAAGCACTGAGAAACATCCCCCTCCAAACTCTAAGACACTCGGCACTTCCAGTATCATGCCGCAAATTCTGAAATTAATCTGTCGAACGACTCGCAAGATTTGCAAGGTTTGTGTGAACTCCGAGTCAGACGTCTCTCTCATGAAATTGCAAAGTTCGCAAGAACTCGAAAGCCTATAGGCTTAAAAAGATACTTGGAAATTAATAATATTTTACTCGTGGAGCAAAGAATAAATTGTGTTTTTACGAATAATTATTTATTTTATAATGTCCCCAAGGCAATGTTCTCGTGGATTGTGGAATTATGAATCGTTTATCATCGTAAGGACTAAGCACCTTCTTTTCTTCACATATAGAATATACATTGTGCAATTTTGAACGAATACATCTCTGTTCACGATGCACTTCTAAACGATCATACAAGCAACGTATATAATCATCGAAGGAAATAGTTTTTCTAATTACGTTACTTTTGACACCCTTCACTTTTTTCGTGTCCCGCTTGCCTTGTTACGTTGCGCGACGCGAGGCGAGCGCGCAACGTAAAGTGAATGAAAATTTAAAAGGAAAGAAAATTGGAAAAAAAAAATCGATTGTTAATTTTCCTTGATTTGATTGATCTTTGCGATGAGAAAGGTCTCGCTGCCACCAGCTCTGACCGCGTATGACGCGTTAACGTCCTCTACGATCAGAACAATTTTTAAAAGACGGAAATTTAGATAGAATTTATTTCCGTTGGGTTCGTCAGTGTTTTAGGTCCCGTACGGGTCCCTCCTTGAAACGTTGTGTTGGCGTGCGTGGATTTGATGTAAAAAATAGGCGTTGTAACTCAAAGAAATAAAGTAGACTGGATAGTGTGCAACAAATAAAAATGTAATTCAAAAACTATTGAAAGTAGTACAACTGAAAATGACTATTGAGTTTAATGCTATTAATCTTTGATAATATTAATGATTACTATTAGATAAGTTCAATTCAAAAAACAATACTGGTTTTACAAGGGTAAAGATGCTTAACCTATTTCATCTAATAATGACTATTGTTTGTCTGAAAATCGTGTAAAATATGGATAGCCTTTGATTCGCAGTTGGACTTCGATATATTATAATTTTAAACGTGTTATCGAATCTAGGTGTAAGACGACTTGCTCAGCAATTAATATATTAATTGGATGGAAAATAGCGGTGTTTGGGCGCGAGGTAAAGACCTGAATGGAGAGGCTCTCACAACCCCGAAAGGGCTTTACAGTCGCCCCTGACAAAATATCGTAGTCGAGCATCGTCACACACACAAAGTCGCGATAAATCAAATTCGGAGTTTTAGTATAGTCTATTTACTAAACGGTACCTGAACGTTGAAAATCGAGACGATCTAAAATGGAGAGACTCTCCTAACCCGAAGGCTTAATAGATCGCCCGTTTTGCCTTGTTGAAAATTCAATGATAATGGCCGTGCCTCGACCAAATTAGTAATAAACAGGCTTACCGTGAGATTGGAGAATATAATATACGATAATAAATCGCTTTGAAATCTTTTGCAGTTTTAATCGTGGAAGAATCGCTGTTGCATCTGGAACACCAAGAGAGAGATGAGGAGGTTGTCGCACTAACACTTGTCGCGCGCCCGATTGCCCTTTATTGCGTATCAAAATTTTACTATAACGATCACAAGACGATTACGATTTTTGGAAAAAATAATAGAATAATTATAAACGCGGTCGAATTTAATACGATATTACGCGATCAAACGGATTAAAAATGAAAGAGAAAAGATAGAAATATTAATAGTGTGAAAAGGCTTTACGTGCGCGTCACTGAGTCTTTGTAATGTATTTCCGAATTTCACCCTCGCGACACTCTGCCTACGGATAGGACTTGCCGCGCAGCTAAATCACGTGAAAGTACAAATTACAACTCTATCTCTAGACGCACGGGCTCCCGTCACGACTTACTCGATTGTTCGACGAAGAGTGATCAGAATCGATCGCGATCCTGGCCGGAAGGGCCCGTCGCGAGGATGATGTCCTGCGTGGGGACATTCCGACAAATCATAGCGCGTGACGACAGCGTCGCGTGCGTCGCTTGGTCGAAGACGCGTGCTAGCTAAATTCCTCTAGACTATGTTCTCTCTTCTTGGTGTTCCATCTCTGTCTAACGGCTTTTCGGTGTTCCTACGCCGTAGATTTTTCTGGAATATTCCATTTCTCGCTTTCGATATCAGATATAACGAATATCAGCAATTATTTAAATCTGAATTAATGTTTAAACCAGAACCATTCAACAATGAAGCGAATAATTATGAATAAAATTTATATCCATCATACCATTATGTATTAATAATTTGATCGATTGGCAATCGCACGATTTTGACTAGCAGTCGGCGTAAATAATTAACATTATCGGTAGTCGTTTGTTCATAAATCGCAACGCGAATTTCGCCGGCGCGCATGTTGTAAAATATTCGATGTTTGGATGAAATTCTCGATTAGCTAACAATATTCTGATTATTAAATCGAATATAAGTTATTTCATTAGCAGCGTAGCTAGTTCTAGAACGTTCTTGCTATTTGAAATATTACCGGTGGGTCTTGGTTTCAGGCAACATTCTCGGAATTCGATACAAAGACTTTTCTTGCCCCGTTCGACCCTTCGCCCCTAAACAGTCGTCGAACGCTTGCTAACGCTTGACTGCGAGGGTTCTCATTCCTCGTTCATTCTAGCAACCAAATGTTCAAATAGATAGATTAATCCGCGCTTCCATTCCAGCACTCATCTCACGCATACGATCGAATTAGGGGCCGACTGGCGCCCACGCGTGGAAAAGAGGAGAGATTCGGTTGAAATTCGAATGAGAAATTGATCTTTACGCTTTTGCGCAGTTAACCTGAGGAGACCCCTATAATGCGAAGCACTGGCTAACTGCGCAGCGAACTGTGCTGTTATGATACCTCTCCTCTGTCGAACCCGAGTTTTTGTATAGTTCGAAATCTGTTTACTACGCAGTTGAGCACGACGATAGTCTCAAGGAGGGGTAATAACTAAAGAAAGAATTGAGAGATGTAAGGAGAATAAAGAATAGAAAAGACAAATAGAATAATTATAGACTCAAACTCTTCCCTGTGCCTTTCCCACATGAGAAGACTCCTCATAACCCGAATGCTTGATGAGAAACACAGAGTCGAGGAGAAAATTGAAAAAGATGAAGTAGTAATTCGCCCTCCCCACGTCCCTTACATGAGGAGACTCCTATAACCCGAAGGCTTGTAAGGAAGCGTGAGGCGGACAAAGGGTATAGCAGGATAAGATGGTCAAAAGTGCCCTTGAGCCGAATTTGCTTCGCAATGCACCATTCGATAGCATATCCCAAAAAACCATGGTACACCAATTTCAACCCTGTACCTCAACCGGGAGGGTAGTTACAGGGTAAGAAAGAAAAAGTAGTTTTTGTCATATTTTCCCTATTTAATGGCATTCAAAAAATCTGAAAAATTCTAGAATATTCTAGCCATGTTTCTTTATGATAGTGAATTTTTTCAGATTTTTCGTCTGCAAATCCTAGGCGTGAAAAATCAAAAACGCAAAAAAAGTCGAAAAATTGAGATTTCGGGTAGAAGCTTTCGAGATACTAGATTTTTACTTTACAGTAGTTAGATATTAGCATGATTGGTGTCCGCAATTTTTTTCAGATTTTTCATTCTGGTGCGTCAAACCGAAAAAAATCAAAACCGATATTTTCGACATATTTCGTGCGATAACATGAGAAATACTTTGAATTTTTACTTTCCTTTACACACTTAGTGCATTATATGATTTCTAACATTTGTGCACTGGATGCAGTAAAATCTGAATGGGAAAGTGAAGTTATTGCAAATAATTGAAAATTACGCACCTTATTGCTAAAATATTAGAAAGTTTTTCAACGTCCGATGGCTAAGTCGGTAAGGTGTCCGTCTATGGAACCGCTGGAAACTGTTTTGTCTCGAGTTCGCGCCCCATGTATGTACATTTTATTTTTTTCATAAAACAATTTTTTTTGTAATTATTAATTACATAAGATATACAATAATCTTTAATAACGTATGAAATAATTTTGAAATATTTTATTATTAAGTACATAAAAATAAGTGGTGCACTACCGACTCTTTGGCTATTGTACAATGAAGGTAAATATACATATATTGCTTTCAATATCCATCATAACCAACAACCACGCGGCTTTTCAATTAACAAGATATTGGGAGCTATCCGTAATTAGAACAATACGTAATCAGAAAATCGGTAGTGCACCACTATTTTTATGTATACTTAATAATAAAATATTTCAAATTATTTCATACGTTATTAAATGATTATTGTATATTCTTATGTAATTAATAATTACAAAAAAAATTGTTTTATGAAAAAAAATAAAATTGTACATTATGGGGCGCGAACTCGAGACAAAACAGTTTCCAGCGGTTCCATAGACGGACACCTTACCGACTTAGCCATCGGCGACGTTGAAAAACTTTCTAATATTTTAGCAGATAAGGTGCGTAATTTTCAATTATTTGCAATAACTTCACTTTCTCCATTCAGATTTTACTGCATCAGTGCAAATGTTAGAAATCATATAATGCACTAAGTGTGTAAAGGAAATGTAAAAATTCAAAGTATTTCTCATGTTATCGCACGAAATATGTCGAAAATATCGGTTTTGATTTTTTTCGGTTTGACGCACCAGAATGAAAAATCTGAAAAAAATTGAGGACACCAATCATGCTAATATCTAACTACTGTAAAAGTAAAAATCTAGTATCTCGAAAGCTTCTACCCGAAATCTCAATTTTTCGACTTTTTTTTGCGTTTTTGATTTTTCACGCCTAGGATTTGCAGACGAAAAATCTGAAAAAATTCACTATCATAAAGAAACATGGCTAGAATATTCTAGAATTTTTTCAGATTTTTTGAATGCCATTAAATAGGGAAAATATGACAAAAACTACTTTTTCTTTCTTACCCTGTAACTACCCTCCCGGTTGAGGTACAGGGTTAGAAAATTGGTGTACCATGGTTTTTTGGGA